>NC_134709.1:42806199-43106199 GCF_043290135.1 Rhipicephalus microplus | reverse complement strand
CTACAGGCCGCACGGTTGGGAACTGCATCAAATCACTTGCGCTGAAAAAAAAAAAAAAAACGCAGTCCCCCTTCTTTACTAATCGCACTTAGCGCTGTGCTTTGAATATGTTCACGTACGCGTCCTACTAAGAAACGCGTTATATGCATTCATTTTCCTCAGTATATGCGTCTACACTCCTGCTGCTACAGCCGTGATTGTACTCAAACACACCGTTATTTTTAACGTATCCTAATCGGCGAATCACTGCGCTAACTCTAAGAGACGTCTACGCAGACGCGTTCCACTTATGCAGGTATAAGACTCGCAGGTGTGTTCCCTTATCTGTCAACGTAGACAGCAGGGTCTGTCTAGTGCAGGACAGAGTTGGCTCTGCAGAGGACCAGCTTTTTTTGTTTGTGTGCTGGTATCTATTGCACGTACAGTACCCATCAAATAAACAGTAACATACGAGTGGTACGTAAAATCCGAAGACTTCTTTCGTAGAAAACCGGCTTCAAATGCTCAATACGCCTGCAGATGAAGGGCAGAGCGTCTCGATGTCCGTTTTTTGTGGCGTAGATCCAAGAACCACCTCACGTGCCACGCCCATCCCTCCTTTTTCTCTTTCTCTCCTCCACCCTATGTCCCCTCTTTTTAACAGGGTATACAATAACAGCAAGGCGTGTTCCAGATTTGAAAGGGGAGGGGGGAAGGAGAATGCGATAGGCTTATCCGTAGTGACAGAAGAGTAAGCGGCAAACGAGCACGGAGAGATAACGCGCACGGATAACGTCGTTTGAATCCTCGCGCAGATTACAGTTTGCGTGCAAGCACGTGAGAGTAACGACAATATCTGTTTCTGCTCGGCAAGTGGGAAATGTGCAACAACGAAGATGGACTCACGAGGCTGCGGGTGCCTCGGTAGCACAAAAATACAAATGTGCCGCGCCAAGATTCTTTTTTTAGCTTTTCTATCCAAATCATTCACTCTTAAATCAGTTTCCGGTGAAATTCTGGTTATATCCAGAAAACCAGATGAGAAATCTCTAGTGTAACGGTTATATGCGGAACTTTAGGCGGGAGTCTGATTAAGAGTGTAAGCGTGCGTGCGGAGGGGGTCGGTCGCCTTCCTTTCTTTGCCCCCGATTTCGGATTATCTAAAAGGGGGGAGCTCCAGTCCTGGCGCATTTGGTAGGACGTCCTATCATTGATAAGCGCACGGAGCTACGGTCACAAGCGAGTTTTAGACGATAAAAGGCAGTTCTACAGATAACGCCACCAGGTATCACGTTCGCTGGGTACATACGCTATTTCCGTATAAACTTAACGTGGATGCCCAAAAGGATAGCGTTCGATGATTGCGCAGGGGCGACGCACTCCTGGGGGGGAAGGGGGGGGGGGGGGCAGATGTGAAGCGTATTTCGTCATCCGCCTGATGGAGAACCGTGCGAGCCCATTAAAAACGTCGCGTCGTACTCGGGTGCACAACTTCGCGGGAGGTGAACGTCAGGTCGACTCGGTTTCAACTCGAATCACTTCGCAAACGTCGCTCAGCAAAACTATCGCTGCTGTTTCAGCACGCGTACGCATTCACCCAGGCGTCTTACGCATACACGGTTTCATACACGGGCCCAACCGATTCAATAAGGGCTCGCACTGAAGACGTGTTGCCCGAACGTCTTCTCTTCGCGTGTCTTTCCAACTTCTCCACTTCCAGCGTCGCTGAGGAGGTTGCGGACGAGTGTGAGTTGGTCATTCATCTTCGCTCGCGTCGAATCGCCGTCAAAAGTGTCGCGACCAGTTTGGGTTGTGTATGTTGTGTTCCGTTTACATATGTACACATATCTTTTTGTAACAACTTTTGGTGTGTCTGTGGATGTTGTGTTCTGTCGCAATGTTCTGTTGGATTGTAATTGATGTTCACAGTCTGTGAGAATAAATTTCTCTAAACAAACGAGAGTAGTTGTTGCGGTCTGCATGCACTGCGTGCCACCGCCGTGACGCGCTGCCGTGGCTCCTCAGCGCCAGCCGTATTACGTGCGCCACTGAATACAGGCTCCTTTACACACCAACACAGCGCCTGCGTCGTGCGCAGCAGCGTTTGTGCGTGTTCGCTCAGGTTTCGCGCTGCTGTTCTCAAGATCGCGCAATCCCAACTAGCCCGCGAGTAGCACCTGAGCACGTTTATTTCTATAGTTATCCAAGTACCACTAGTCCAATTTCGTAGCCAGCGAGTCAACAGAGTTGGACGTACCCTGATGTGGCCGCGGATGTACAGAAATGAGTTACTCCAACTACTCGTTTAATGCACAATTGTGGCCTTCACTATCGTGGGATTTCGTCTCCGCTGCCAATGGCGGCTGCGATAAGGCGTTCACGAAACTCAACTAAGCCTCAGCCGTTCATGTCATCAAATTGACGGGGTGTATTGTCCCATCACCGTGAATGAAGGAAGATACAAAGCACAGAAGAAAAGATAGAGAGATAGATATTGATTGATTTGTGGGGTTTAACGTCCCAAAACCATCATATCATTATGAGAGACGCGAGATAGATAGATAGATAGATAGATAGATAGATAGATAGATAGATAGATAGATAGATAGATAGATAGATAGATAGATAGATAGATAGATAGATAGATAGATAGATAGATAGATAGATAGATAGATAGATAGATAGATAGATAGATAGATAGATAGATAGATAGATAGATAGATAGATAGATAGATAGATAGATAGATAGATAGATAGATAGATAGATAGATAGATAGATAGATAGATAGATAGATAGATAGATAGATAGATAGATAGATAGATAGATAGATAGATAGATAGATAGATTGATTGATTTGGCGGAGCTGTCCGCGCATGAGAACATACCTCGTTCGCAAAAGGCAACGTGCCAGATCTGGCCATTGACTTTCATGCAGTAGTTGATTTTCTCTATGGCCTATTTCATTGTCTTTTTTTAACGCGAATTTTCGTTTCTGTTTTATTTTTCATCCCGAACTCGGTATTTTATGACATGACGTAGTTGCATCGCTGAGCTTGTTCAGCTGCCGTTTTAATGTTTCAGCGGCCACGAAGCGCCTGCTTTTTTTTGCTGCACCTCCACCCCCCTTCCTTCTTTTTTTTACGACCATGCAAAATCAAGAAAAATGCGCTTGCAAATCTACGCAGCCCTGAGCAGTCGCCTGCGCAAACAAAGTTTAGCCAAGCGAACAAAAATGGCTTTGTTTCATGTTATGTTTTTTTTATTTTGTCATCGCACTTCTACTTGTTCCTCCCCCTCTCGGGACGGTTAACGCTGCACGTGGGGGGGGGGGGGGGCGTTTTATACTCCAGAGCCATTTCCCTTTATTTTATTTTTGTCGCATCGTCGCGCGTTTGACCGCATGCCCAGTATAAAAGGACTCACGTAAATTCTTTTTATTCTTCTTTGCTTTTATGCTCGTGCCGAAGTCCATTCGTTCTGTGCACACCAACGCTTCCCCCCCCCCCCCTCCCGCCCCGAGCCTTTTTCCTTCAACATATTTTTTCCCTCCTCTTTAGTGCAACCCTGGGGGGGGGGGGGGGGCATGCTTCCACTTTTGTGCGCATGCGTAAAGCAATCACGCTGTTCATCGCGCGTGCTATTTGCCGCCGCGTGCAGGCTTCACCATCAGCCAACTTAGTGATGCAGCAGCTCATTTGCATACTGAACAAGAATACTTCGAAGGCTTTAGCGGGTTCTTGACTACGGGAAGTACGCTGTTAGGCGAGACAGTACACCCTAAGAAAGAACAATGACCACCGTATTCTCGAACGTTCCTTCACTCAATGCTTCACCTTGACTTGAACATGTCGTTAGGAGCGCCGTCTCTTGACAGACCAAGTCACTGCATATCGGCAATATTCTGCAGCGATTCTTGAGAAGCGCAGCGTCCATTTCCGTCGAGCAGCGGCGCAGTGCTCCACTTAGTCAAGTGATGGGCGGAATTCGAATCGAGAAGCGTTTCTTGATATGAGGTTTAGCCCTTGGCTCTTTTTTTTTTTTTTTTGCTACACATGAAACTTATACTCTTGCAGTTATACATACCATGCAGTTGCATAGTTATACATATCATGACTCTCTTTTAGACAGGTAGCATGCCCCATCTAAAGGAGTCACAAAAAATGAGAGTCCAATGTCTAGCAAAAAGAGTGGTAACTCTTTTTACATTTTAGAGTGTAGGCAATCGACTGGCATTTAACAAGCGAATTCACCTGCAGCCCGAAATTGCCGAAACGTTGTGCACATGGAGTGCAACTAGTAGAACATTATTCCATCCTAGAATTACACACCTGTGTGAGACGCCCTATTTAAGATCTGAGGTTATCGAACTCCCACTTAACATCGCCCAGCATTCCGCGAGCTTTCCCCTCTCGCATTAGGAGATTCCAAATGTCGAGCTCATCACGACGAGTTGTGAAAGAAAGCTGACCGGCCGGCCAACCAACCTGATAGCTCCCATCTGACCTCGGGACACACCTCGATCGTTTTCGTTTCGTCCCGAGTTATCTCCTGCACGTATATACATACGTGAAATATAACTAGTTAAATGGGGATGCCGACTTCTATACTTGTCGTTTTCGCAGACTCGTTTCTTGTTACCTCATTTTGGGCTTAGTCGTATTGCGTAAGCAATGACAGCAGAGCAAAAAGGCTCGTTTTCGTCTGCTCGACCCCGAGCAGAGGACATCTAGCAGACGCGCCGTGCCTCTTGTGGTAGGCACGCGTTCATCGGCGCGTTCCACCGGCGGTAGCTTTGGCTTGGCTCGGCTAGGCGCGCACTCTCGTATAATTCCACCTGTCGAACAGGCTCGTAGTCACGCGATGATTTACATGGAAAGTCCATTTCACTCGAAATTACGCCTCCCAAAAAAGAGCCTCCTCTCTTCCAACCTTCTCCTTGGTCTCCAGGAGACCTTGCGGTGGGGCTCTTTTCGGAACAGGGATTGCATGTCTAGTCTAGCTTGCTTTTTTATTTTTCTTCACGTCATTAGCAATTCGGTTGCCATCATGCCAAATTTCCGCCTGTGCGTATTCGTCTTTTTTTATTTCTCGATTTGGTGGCGTAAACTAAGATAACTTGATATGCTTCCTGCTGCATCCTTTGAGTCGTGTGCAGAGGAAGGATACATCGTGGCGTCTGAGACGACTGGCGTGCGTACGGCAGATTTCAGAGGCGCGTCTGACGTCAAGGTGATTTTATTCCATTTGCTTATGTATAACCATCTTATTACGTTAGCTCGGTAAAGTAATAGTTGCACTCATTCGCTCCTACATGAACGATAGACTCATCTGTACAGTCGTGTGCAGTATGACAGTGAACGCTGTAATTACCTGTTAAATAATATCACAATGGCTAAATTCAGTGAGAAACCAGAAAGCGTTCATCACGTTGAAGGCTTAAGCAGAAAGATATCTCTTGAAATTCAATGCGTCAGTTTCGTTTCGGTGCGTTAGAGGTAATTGTTGAATAAAGGTGAACTCAGTGTTCCCTCTCGTAATACTCACCTGTGTACAGTGATGTTTATTGCACTGAACTGCTTCGAGATTATATAACCGAGCGCACTACTGCAATGCTTCATCATCCGCAATGTCAGTTTTGTAAGGAAGCACACTTGCCTCATCTCGAGCCATCTCGAGCTTTGCCCGACTTGGTTGTCATGATATGCATTGAACACGCAATAGCGTCTTAGTAAATAATGATCAAATAGTAGCCACGGTAACTTCAAAGACTGGCATTACGCAGTTTCAGTCGCATGTGGCTGCGAGTGCTCCCGCTACACCGGCCGTGCAAGTTTTCTCGACATCGAGATGCGACTGTCGACGTGGTACAGCTCGACACGTCGCGTGGTAAGTTGTTTACAGGAGCCATGGCGTTACGCTGCCTCGGGCACGAGGACATCAGTTCGACTGGCGGTGACACCGGTCACACTGCACTGTGTGCGAAATGCAAAACACGCCGGTATACTAAAATTTGGGCATTTATTCGAAACCAAAGAAGGTCGAAATTCACTCGCGGAGTTTTCCCTACGACGTAACTCATAGTCATATCATTATTTTGAAACGTGGGGCCTTAGAAGTTATACTCAATTATGCCTAATAGCTCGCGCACGCTTGTTGATTTCAGAATCAATTGCGAGCGGTATAGATCACTATACGCGCTCTACTATGGGCGAGCTATACGCTGTCTAAATTACGCTGTACTCAGTATTTTTTAACGTTTTAGACTACTTCGTACTGTACTACGAGAGAGCATTCAGCTGTCCTAGACTGCACTGCTATCTGTTTAGAACAAACCTTCGACGACTTAGAGTACAAGGTATTCACTCTACTATGGGAGAGCAATAAGCGGTCTTGATTTCGGAGACACCAGTGTGAGGAAACTGTACTTATAAAAAGTCGTTAACGATTTAGAGCACTTGGTACTCCACTATGAAAGAGCAAATAAGCCACCTCTTCGCTGCATGGACAACTCACAGTACACCGGCCTTCACCATTTCGGCTCAATCAAAATGTGACTGCTGCGGCGGGAATCAAACCTGCGACCTTCGGGTCATCAGTTGAACAGCCTAACCGCCACCCCACAGATGCGGACGAAAAAAAGATTAGATAGATAGATAGATAGATAGATAGATACATAGATGGATATATATATATATTGTTATGCCAGCGAGTCCTCGTCAAACGTCCGTGCCTCTGAAACGGGCAATCTGGGTCAAGGCCAGCCCGCACTCCACCGGGCGCGAACAACTCCACGGCGTGAACACGCGCGGCGCATCTGTGGCCCACGTGCATTGAGTCAGTTGCGCACGTGACAGCGAGCCGGCGTCCTCATGTCTGGTGGCCTGACGCATCGCGCGGCGAACCCCATTGGAGGAGCCTGCTCGGAAGACCAGCGGCGCTTCTGATTGGACATTTTAGTTGGGCCCGGTGTAAATAAAAGAAGCCCTGCGGCGCGTCGCGATCGGAGGTCCTAGGAGAGGAGTCCCCGTGTCGGAGTGCCGACATGTGTGTGAGTCAGCGGTCTTAGGCGAAAGGCTGAACTATGTGTTAGAGAGAAGAGCTCGGCTCTTCGAGTCTCTGTCGGCCCCAGTGCCGAAATTGTAACGTCTCTGTATATATGCTGTACATAAACCTTGTTTAACTCACCGTCGTCTCGTCCGCTCGTCTCCTCAGCTCTGCGCAGAAGCAGTCGCGAGCTGAGAAACATACGCTACCAAACGGCTGGTGACCTTCCCGGCGGGGTCGAAAGCAGTGGCGCCTCCGGGACCGCGTCGGCGTCGCCGTCTTTCGCAACAGTGGTGGCTTCGGCGGGATCGGTCCGTCGTTCGCAACAGTGGTGGCAGCGGTGGGATCGGCCGGCGTCAGCGACATCGATGCGGTGAGTGCCTGATGTTTTCCCCTCAGTTCACCAGACTACTCTAGCTCAGGTTGTAGTAGTTTAGAGAAGGGCTGTGTGAAGCATTAGAGTGAGCTTTGATCGTTTCAAGCAAAGTCGAAGTGCTTTGAAACCAAAGTTAATGCGGAGGGGGTAAACACGGGAGAGTGAAAAGTTGCTTGCGCGTCTTGCTAGTTGACTTATAGTGGGTACGGCAAGTAAATTGTTAACAGGGGCAAACAGCAAGAGGCTAGTGTGAACGATGGAGAACCTTAAAGTGAAGGAACTCATCGAAATTTGTGAGGAACTCGGCATTACTTTGGGCCGTGCGAAACGAAAGCAAGCGATCCTTGAGATCATGAAGGATGAGGGAGTGTCGGCTGAGGAAGTCGATGAGGCCTGGGTGGATATTAAAGCACGCCGTGAGGAGGCTGAAAGGCGAGAAGTAGAAGCTCGCGAACGTGAGGAGGCTGAAAGGCGAGAAGCTCGTGAAGAGGCTGAAAGGCGCGAAGCTCGCGAACGTGAAGAAAGGCGCGAAGCTCGCGAACGTGAAGAAAGGCGAGAAGCTCGCGAACGTGAAGAAAGGCGAGAAGCTCGCGAACGTGAAGAGGCTGAAAGGCGAGAAGCTCGCGAACGTGAAGAAGCTGAAAGGCGCGAACGTCGCGAGCGCGAGGAGGCCGAGAGACAGGAGCGCCTCGAGATGAAACGAATAGAATTGGCAATCCTACAGTGTTCGCAGGCGCCTAGCGCAGCTTCTCCGACGATTCAGGTCAGCGGTATTAGAATTCGGGATCAACTGCCACCGTTCGTAGTGGGCGAGGACATGGCGAAGTATCTCGTCAAGTTTGAACACGTCTGTGAGCGAAATGCTTTGGAGCAGTCTCTTTGGGCGCGGAACCTGCTAGCTCTTCTTCCCGGCGAAGTGTCCGACGCGATAACTTGCTTGTCGAGGGAAGCGTTTGAGAGCTATGACGAGGTTAAGGAAGTGCTCTTGAGACGTTATAAGTTGTCACCCGAGGCTTTCAGGCAAAGGTTCCGGTATGCTAAAAAGGGGAATGAGTCACACGTTGACTTCGCGTTTCGTCTTAAAGCCGATTTAATTGAATGGCTCAAGGGCGAAGGTGTTTATGACGACCGCGATAAAGTGGTGGAATGCGTTGCATTGGAGCAATTCTACCGCTGCATCGAGGAGGATGTCAAACTTTGGCTGCAGGACAGACTTGGGGAAGTACAGTTAAATAAGGCAGCAGAGTTAGCTGAGGAGTATTATACTCGCCGAAAGTTGCATAGCAGGGCAGTGCGCGTTGAAAAGGATGAAAGAAAAGAGGGCTTTTCAAGGAAACCTGATCAACGGAAACCCGCTCCGCACCGTAATTTCAAGAAGGACCCGTCTCTTACGAAGGACAGTGTGGGGGAAGGGCAAACAGAAGCGGAGAAATCGAGTGAGGTTTCTACCACACAGGCATTAGAACCGGAAAACAAACGGAAGCCGCTAATCTGCTACAACTGTAAAAAGGAAGGGCACATCGCGAGAAACTGTCAGGAAAAGTTTGCCTTCGCCACGATCCGAGAAACAGAAAAAAACATGCGGTTGTTGGAGCCGTATCTCCAAGAAATTAGGGTCAATGAGAAAACGTGCCGAGCACTTAGAGACTCAGCGGCAACCATGGACGTTGTCCATCCTTCATTGGTGTCTCCGGATGACTTCACAGGAGAATGCGCGTGGATCAGGCAAGTCGCCGAGGTGCAGAGTGTTCGCTTACCAATCGCCACCGTTGTCATTGAAGGCCCGTTCGGTAAGCTTTGCACCGAAGCGGCTGTGTCTGCCGCGCTGAATGGTCGTTTTTCTTATCTTTTCTCCAACAACTCGGAGCAGCTTCTCAAAGAGCAGGGCAAATCGTTCTTCCCCAACTTAGCGTGCATGGCTCCCACGCGATCGCAAGCGCGAAAGCTTTCGCGGAAGCTTGACTTGGTTCCATGCGGTGAACTCTCAAGTGACCTTGTCGGCGGGTCGACGGAACCCCAGAAAGGAAATTTTCCGCATGAGTCATGTGAGCAGTCACGCGAGCGGCCCGTCGCGGGAGCGGCCGGCGCGGTATGCGCTGGGGGAGACGACGTGGCGCCATTGAGTCAGAGCGAGAGGGTTGCAACGCTCTCGCCTGTAGCGGAAAGTGGGAGCGAGCTGCCGAGAGTTGATCGAGAGACGCTCATTCGAGGGCAGCGTGAGGATCTCTCGATTGAAGCGCTAGTGGAAAGCCAAATTGAAGCGCGAGTGGAAAGCCAGAAAAACGCGGCAAAAGTGCTGTCGAAGGAGCACTACGAGAAATCGGGGAAGAAGCGCGCTTTTGAAGTTGATAATCAGGTAATGCGGCTGCAGCCACCCAAAAGGAACAAGCTTGAGGTTGATTGGGAAGGGCCCGCCAAAGTATTATCGAAGCCTTGCGATACAAATTATGAGGTGCAAGTAGGAGGGCGGCAGAACAAAATTTACAACTTGATGAAACCCAATGTTCAACATCAAGCGGTCGTAAATCAGCTGTTGAAGGCTTCGGAGGAAGAGGAAGCAGAAAATTTGAGTTCTAGTGAAGTAATCGAAGGGGGATCGAAAGTAATCCGGGAGCAGATAAACCTAGAGCCTAGCTTAAGTGAAGGAGGACCTGAGAAAGAGGACCTGAGAAAGATTGGTTCCGAGTTTGGAGACGTGTTTTCGGACCGCCCCGGAAACACGAGTGTGATCGAACACGATATCGAGCTAAGCGGTGAGGAGTCAATCCGTAGCAAGCCGTATCGTTGTTCCCTTGTGCAACGTCGCAAGTGTGAGCCGCTCTTGGTGCCGCATAGGTATCGTCGCCTAAAAGTGGCTGGTTACTGAAGTGGAGCATGTTGCTCCACAGCGCAACTTTGACGTTCGCTACAAAAAAGGAAGGCTAAACGCTAATGCAGACGCATTGAGCCGTGCGTTTAGTTAGTACCTTCTCAGCCTTTCGGTTTCTCGCTGGCGATTCGGGGCAAAATTTTGACCTCATCACGACCTGGGCTGAGCGCTCTCGTTCAGAGTGATCTCAAGGGGCCAACTTTATGTGGTATTCTAATCCGTTACGTTGTTGTACGTGGAAAAAAAAATTGAGTTGTCATTTTAGGGGTCTTTTGTCCCACATGTGCCTCTTGATGTAGAGGGAACAAAATTCCGATAAACACGTGGATAGGTATATGTTGTACTATACTTTGTCTGGTGTTCTGTCGGGTGACCGAGGGCACTTGCTTGTGTCGTGTGTTGTCTGTTGTCGAACCGTTCTTAGCAAGTTGCAGAACCATCGACAAGTGCTGAAACCGAAGATGGTCAGAAGAGACGAGTGAAGCTGGTCGACAAGTTGTGGCGACAAGCCAGTGGAGCTGGGATCCGTCGTCAATGATGGGATGTGTTCCCGGAACAGTCTGGAGCTGTATTCTCCCCATGGCCCTGGAGGCGAACCTGGAGGGACCTGGCGAACGAGCGCACCTGACATCCGAGCCCCGTGGAGGCAGCTCGTCTTTCTGGTGCATTGTCTGGCGGCGGGGGTGCTGTTATGCCAGCGAGTCCTCGTCAAACGTCCGTGCCTCTGAAACGGGCAATCTGGGTCAAGGCCAGCCCGCACTCCGCCGGGCGCGAACAACTCCACGGCGTGAACACGCGCGGCGCATCTGTGGCCCACGTGCATTGAGTCAGTTGCGCACGTGACAGCGAGCCGGCGTCCTCATGTCTGGTGGCCTGACGCATCGCGCGGCGAACCCCATTGGAGGAGCCTGCTCGGAAGACCAGCGGCGCTTCTGATTGGACATTTTAGTTGGGCCCGGTGTAAATAAAAGAAGCCCTGCGGCGCGTCGCGATCGGAGGTCCTAGGAGAGGAGTCCCCGTGTCGGAGTGCCGACATGTGTGTGAGTCAGCGGTCTTAGGCGAAAGGCTGAACTATGTGTTAGAGAGAAGAGCTCGGCTCTTCGAGTCTCTGTCGGCCCCAGTGCCGAAATTGTAACGTCTCTGTATATATGCTGTACATAAACCTTGTTTAACTCACCGTCGTCTCGTCCGCTCGTCTCCTCAGCTCTGCGCAGAAGCAGTCGCGAGCTGAGAAACATACGCTACCAAACGGCTGGTGACCTTCCCGGCGGGGTCGAAAGCAGTGGCGCCTCCGGGACCGCGTCGGCGTCGCCGTCTTTCGCAACAGTGGTGGCTTCGGCGGGATCGGTCCGTCGTTCGCAACAATATATAGATAGATAGATAGATAGATAGATAGATAGATAGATAGATAGATAGATGAAAAGAAAGACGGAAAGAAAAAAAAGGAATAGAGAGAGAAAGAAAAAAGAAAGAAAGAAAGAAAGAAAGGAAGAACCTGTCCAAGCTTTTTCCCTTTCTTGGTGAGAACAAACGAGAAACAACGAATCTTAATCCGTAACTATACAGGGCCTTGATGACTAAAAGCGAATTTGGCAACGGCAGACGAAACCCATCTCTGACGGCGAAATGGCGCGAGAGTCATTTCTACAAAAGAACGGCAACACTAAAGCTTACGGCGTATTGACACAGACGCCCTCTCTTTCCGGTACGAAACCCTGGAACATTATCGAGCACGTATTGTCTCTGGGCAGGCGAAATCCCAAACGCTTCTTTCTCCTACGACGTTTCAGTTTTTCCATCAGGCGGTCAACCTACGCGCGCGCGCAGAGACCGCTCCAACTAACCACGATGCCCGTAAAGCACAAATCTTTATGCTCAATAGCTCGCACTTCGTTCAACGCTCACATGAGTCTCAGAATAACCGTTGCGCTCGGCTTTGTAGACATATTGGCGTAGTAATCAAAAACCGATCTCCCGTGTTTGTACAGAGGAGAACCCACGGCACGAATACCCGTGTTCATTAATTCCACGCGCATGGCTTCGTGTGAGGGCTTACGAATTCGTCTCACGATAGTGTACGTGCACAAATACACTACAAAATGAATCGCTAAGGAGTATTTGTACGCAAGAACACACACGTACGCTCGCAAGCTTCGGGGAAGTACAGATAGACGTATGCGATAGCGAGCTGTTACAGGGCCATAGGCTTGCATCCAGCGTAGCTAATACGTTTGAAAGGTTTGCCTTTGTCGCCTGACGCTCCGACTGTTTGGTCTCAAAGATAGAATGTTTACATAGAGCACTGCCGATGTACAAAAAGTATAAAAAGGAACAAAAGTGCATTAGTAAAAGAGCCGAGAAAAGTGAAACAGAAAATCGTCGAAGCTCGCGCCTTCGCACGGCAAAATCGTTGCTGCTGTATTTTCTCGTGATAAGGAGGAAAAAAAAAAGAATGATAGTGGTATAAGAGAAGTACAAGAGAGAAACGTTTTGAGCATATCGTCTGGTCTGTGGACCATACAGTTTTTCAATTACGTAGAAAGGCAGATATGCAAACCGCGCCCCCCTCTCCGGGGGTGCCGCTCTGTTTGAATTGTAGGAGCGGCCCATGCAGTGATGGTCCGAGTGAAGAGGCTCTTTTCTTTGTCCAAGAGCCATTCGGTGTTCTTTGAAATGGACATGAAATGGTCTTCGAGGGGCTTTGCACACAGACACGACCTGTGTGCGTAGACGTAGCGTTGCACTTACTTGACCAAGTTCTCCACGAACTGTCCTTTTTTTTCTCTTGCAAACAGAGGAAAGGAGAGAAAAAAAGAATGACACGCGGACATATAATATCGCATGAAAAAATCGGCGGTCATGCGTTTGTTCCGAATTTTCGAACAGTTGTAATGCCAGCCGGACATCTACTGCTTTCTTATAACTCCCTTAAATGTCCAAATGAACCGTATTCCTTTATTTTGTTGTTTCGTTGCGCTTTTTGCTACCTTCGAACCGCAAGCGTGAATCTACCGACTTGAACTAGAATATCGAGTACCTTTTAGTTCAGCATGCAAGAAATGATGCAAAGTAGAGTACGGATACCAAGCGAATTCGTAACGGCTTCTGCGTGCTATGCTTGTTTATCGCGTAGTCAAGCTAGGTTATGCGCTTGAATCGCGTAAAGATTACTTTCTTGTTTGCTTCAGACCCAATGTACGGTCACTGTTAACATAACAAGTTCTTATGTAAGAACAGAAATAACGAACGTACAGAAAGCCGATGCTTATCTGTGGCGTATATATACGGTACAGATAAGCATCGGCTGGTTCTCAGTACTGTATATATATACGGCAAAGATAACCATCAGCTTTCTATTGTCCGCAATCCCGACCTACCTCCAGTGCAGTAACCAAGCATAACGCTTCGTAGCTTTTACGCTGAAGAAACGCAGTGCATTCAGCGTTAATGTGCCTATAAGCATCTTACTTTATCAGAAAGGGCAAGAAAGTGGACGCTGTAGCCCGCGAGACGGCGCCAGGATTTTATGGATATCCGGTAACTACAGATATCCGGTACACAGAGTTTTGCTTCAAACTGTTCGTCCAGCACCCGCGTCGACACTCGTTTCAGAAGTGTCAGCGGCCTGGCCACCATTGCTGCTTCGCAGCCCATCATGGTTCCCTTTCGGGGAGATAGCTCGTACTTATTTGATTAAGGTGGCTAACTACTCCTTACTATTCTGAAACAGTCTGGCTCACTCAGTCAAATAAAGAAAGTAAACATCGAAATAGACACGGAGCAGCGTTGGGCAGCGCGTGAGAGACTACCGGAGTATGGCGAAGCGGCGTTTAGGTATATTGAAAAAGAAGAAAAAAACACTCGCTCGGGTGGGGACACCTGTCGGATGCTGGCGAGCAGTATTACACGGCCCTTAACTTCCGTCGCGCCGCCCAGTTGGCCGTCGTAGCTGCGTAATCCATTTTGGTCGCTATTACAACGAACAGGCGTCCATTTCACACGCACTCGCGCACATACATGTACAGTAAAAAAAATTATAAATGAACACAGAAAGAAGGATCCTTACAGGCCGAGCAAACGAGCCAACATACTATACTAGGCCCGAAGCTGTCCCCCTTTCCTTTTTTACTGATTTACTTATTTTTTATTCTCTTACCACTCGGACACAAGCTGCGCTGAAGAGCGCAGCAGCCGCTCCCACCGCGTTCCTAGTGCTCTGTTTGTTTCGGTTTTTTTTTCTTTACCCTATAGCGCTCACTCCGCGCAAAACAATGGTAATAACAAGATGTCCGAAACTGACCGGTACTGCGCAATGGCGCGCCCCGGCCGCCGGCTGTTTGGCGGTGGTCCCTCCTGTCTAAAAACGAGGAAGAGAGAGAGAGGGACGCTGATGAGGAAGAGGAGTGCTCTGTACATATGCGAAACAAAGACAAAACGACGACGCCTCGTAAGCGTGCGCGAACTCGTCCGCGCTTCGTACACCGTATTTTCCCGATTATACGACGCGCGGGCGATACAGTTAATAGGCGGAGACAACGCGTTGAGCCGCCCGTGCGGCATCACATTGTCGGCTATAGTGTCAATGCACGTGGCAATACAAACGAGGAAGAACAATTTAAGTACATACAACGAGGTGCATGATCGGGTTAGTTTATAGTCGTCATGACGTCGTCCTGGTATGGTGGTGGTATAAGACCTTCATTGAGAATGCTGCGGCAAATTAGCCATGTTAGCACGAGGTCGTTTAGACAAGGGATAAATGTTTCTTTGCTGTTAGCGACGAGACTTCGCGCTTGTATGTTTCGCATTTATTTTGTCTATAATCAAGAGGTTCTTGCGCTAAGACGACATTGTGACAAACAGCGCAATACTGCTGAACAGCTAGCTGCCAGGGTTGTCTTGTGTTATTCTGGTGCTCGTGTTCAAACTGCGGTATCATGGAAACCATCGTAAGAGCGCATCAAAACACGCCACACAGAAAGAGACAGACGAGGGCTCGACTCGTCTTCGTCTGTCTCGTTCTGTGTGTCGTGTTTTGTTGGGCTCTCACGATGGTTTCTATTTCAAAGCGCCAACTCGCCCAACAGTCAACTCTTTCGCGGTCTCATCTTACCTCTCTGGGCAGCAATTTTAGAAAAATGTGCCATTAAAAAGGGTTATACAAGAAGCCAGCCCGACGGTGACAAGGTGTGCTTGTTTTCTGGCTACACTGGATGGTCGCCGGTCAGCGTGCATGTGCCTCACCGTCCGAAGCTTACCCTCCGTCTCCTTCCAGTTTTTTTATATCTACAGCGGGCGAGTGATACCCTTAAAACACGCTTACGTTGTAATTAACGCGTGTCCTAACAAGCTTCATCTCTGGTAGCCGCAGTAAAAGGGAACCTTAGCTTTTTATTTGTTTGTTTCGTTCATGAAGTTTCAAGTTTCAAGTTTATTCAACAACGACGTCAGTTTACAGAAAAGTGCGTACAGGATTGGTAATACACACAAGGAGCCCCAAAGTTAGAAACTGTCAGGGGGGCTCCCATGTATGATGTTAACGGGAGAAGAAACAAAATATACAACATTCAGTTGTTAAGGTATCTTCAGTAAGAAAAAAAAAGCACAGTGCGAACAAACGAAAGTAGAAAATACATATATGTTTAGCAAGGCAAAAAAGAAAACTCTGAAGCGCGAGTTATAATACAAAACGTAAGGACAATATACCATGTAGCAACGTAAGCACAATATAACATGTAGCAATTGTTATCGCTAGAGAACGCAGCCCTCAGCCCCGGGCGCCGTTTGGTGCTGCTATACGACTGCGTCGGTCAATCGGATTGCCCAGGTCGAGGCAAATGTTTGAACTGATCAGTCGATATCCGTGAAGGGCGTCATCGGTTGGGCTGATACGTTTAAACAACAGAACTTGTTCACAATTCAGTATCAGCTGTTTTCGACTGGCCGTGCGGACTGAGTGCTGGATATTACCGTACACAGCTTCCGCCTCCGACGCGGGTATTTGTTCCTCTCGCCTGTCCGTCGGGTGGTCAGTTCCGCGGCGCGGGTTGCAACGCGTAAAATAATAAACGGGAAGCGAATCAACAATAACGACGCTTATACGTACACCCAAAGGGCCTGTCTGTCGCTGCGAGAGGCGAGTATGAAAGAAGGAGAGAAGAAGCACCTGTGCGTAGGTGTGCTGCGGCCCTTTTCAACGTGTATATACGTATAGTAAGCCACAAGCGGCCCGATGCGCCGTCCGTTTTTCCATTGTGCAAGTCGAATTTTCCCACGCTCCCCTCTAGATGGACGGACATGGCAGCCGCAGCCCTTTTTTTCTTTCTCTCGTACGCCATTTTTGTTCTTGTACGTCCAGCGCGGGGCTGGCCAGTGGAACTCTCTTTGTTTGTTTCTCCAACCTTACAGCCACCTACAGAAGGAACGCAACTGCGTTTAGACCAATTCAGTTCGCAACTGTCAAAGACGAAAGAAAAACACCAAAAAAGGAATAAACGAGTGGCGTAGAAATCGCGTGGACACGACGGCCGAAAGAAAAAAAAAACAAGAAAAAAAAAACGACGTCAGCCATCGCTGACACGTGAGGATAAAAGAAGACCCGGCTCTGAAAACAAGCAGGGAAAAAAAAGAAAACAAGAAATAGCAAAAGCTTCGCCTGTGGCAAGTGTTTCGAACGGCGTGGCGAGCATTATGGATCTGAGAGCGTACGCAAGCCATGGTTTTCTTTAAGGGCTGGTTCCAAATGTAAACACAAGACGGAAAGATGAGGAAAGGGGGCGGGAATGGACAAATCCAAACGAGCAAAGCCGCAAACGTACGTAGGGAACGCAAAGCACACGAAGAAAAAAAAAATGGAAAACAGACGCCGATGAACTTGTGGTAGACGAAAGTGGCAAAAGCAAACGAGGAACGCGTTTGAGAGCTGCAGTTCTCGTCCCGTCAGAAAGAAAGAAACAAAGAAAGATTAGATGCTTGTCTGCAACTAAAAATTGAAAAACAATGGCGCCACCCATTGGCGAGTTTTAGCGTGCATGCCTCGAAAGGAGGGAAGGGGGGGGAGCGCCTGCACGACCCAAGCTGCGCCTATCCATCTATAAGCTTTGACGTTCGAAGGTGGCTCACGGAGTTGACCCTTCCTCCTCATCTCTTCTTCATTGGTTCTTCTCGCGCGCTTTCTCTGGAGATTTCAATTCTCTCGCCAGTCCGTTCGCACGACGCCGTTGTCGTTATGTTTCCTTTTTTTTTCCGCGTCTCCTTGTCGTTACCCCTGCGTTATACGACGTCGGGACCTTACGACCAGAAGAGCCCGTTCACGGGACGTACCACATCGTGTCGTGTCTGAAGCGACCATACGGCGTGCCCTACGTACGCGCCGTCATGTTGGTTTTAGGTCCCTCAAAAATTCTCCCACACCGCTTCGATCTCTCTCTCTCTCTGTCTTCCTCAGATACCACTTCTCTCCGTGATGGGACGCAGCCGAATGAACACGAAGCACAGAAGGGAGGGGTTAGCAGAGAAGAGGTTGATGCTGAACTCTGACCTGCCTGCTCCCCGCTTCGTACGAAAGACATCAAACTTGTTTCCTCCTCTCCAAACCACCGAAAACCTATAAGCGCGTCTCCTCTCGTATGGCTTGTTCCTTCCTCGTACGTTTTTGTTCCTTATTTCGGGAACCGAAAACGGGTATTGGCAGGCGAGATGATCGAGGCTTATGGATGTGCAACCCCCATCTCTGTAACCCCCCGAAACCCCGAGTAATGCACGAATCATGCCCTCCTCTTCTGCGTACTTTTTTATTTCTACCTGTTTTTGTTATCATTACAGCCTTCGTTACTTCGTGTGTTTCACCCCGTTCTGCAAGTCTTGCTTGATCATCGTCCTGTATGCGTTGTGTCTGCTTTATCGCTTTATTATTATTTCGGCGCTAACGGCCCTCTCGAGCGATGTCCCGGATAGCGAAGGAGGGGGGGGGGGGGGGGGGGATCGCCTTCATGCGGAAATCGTCGACGATGGTAGAAACGTCGAACAGTAACGTAGACACAGATCGCGCCGCAAGAAAAATCCAATAACTCCTCGAAAAACAACGAGCGGATGAGAAGGACTCTTCAACGAACGTACGCACAGACACCGAACTCGACTGCTGTTTTTCTTTTTTATCGTTTTCATGCCGCGGAGGACGGAAGAATGGATGTCGTGCTAGAGTTCACGTTGCTGCCGTAGCGCGATCCTTCAGTGTGTCTCAGGCGTTTTTTTTTTGTTGTTGTTGTTGTTGTTGTTGTTATTGTTATTACTCATTGATGATAAAACTGAATCGCGAGAGAATACGCCAATGACAGGCAAACAAGAACTCCGGTACCTATCGGCCACAAAGGGGAGGTTTACAGGGGTGGGGGGGGGGAGTACAATGGCACCTTTGAACGGCGACCGAATCATAGTGCTCCCCCCCCCCCTTTCCCTCGTTATATTGTTGCGACATTCGATCAGGAGAATACTCGGCTGGATTAGAACGACGTGCACCACCATTCCGAATGTACGTCTTCTTTCCAATCAGACAACGTATCGAAGACGGGTACGCCTAAAGTACGGGGGGGGGGGGGGGGGTACGGGGGGTGAAGCTATAACTGCGCTAGCAGGACGTCCTCTGATGATGTACGGGGTCGCGTCCCAGTTGCCGCAACAAAGGGGTTTTGTGGTTCGCATCTCTGTAGTCTTCGTGTGTGTGCACCTCGGAGAATGGATTGTGCGTTGTGGGAATGTCGCGCGTACTGAGACGACGCTCCGTCGCATCGCTCGCTGTTTAGCGTAACCCAATACGTGCACGCAAGCCGGCGATGGAAGAAAAATGCAATAACCAAATGCAATACGCGCATGATATCAGGATACTGCTGGGCAAAAAATAGGCGTCGTTGCCTCGTTATTCAATGTGTTCGAAATCAAAATGGGCAGCGGTTTACGCTAAATCCCGACTCGAAAACAATGAAACAAGCATCTCTACTATTCGAGCTGTGCGTCCAGCGTTTCAAGGAAAACAGCAAGAGCTATTGCCACGTTTTGCGGGCCCTCGATTGCAGTGTGCATATGCGTGCTTCGAGGGATGTTGTGGTGAAGTTTACTCAAGAATAAACGGAGCGTATAATTACCCACCGAAACATCAAATCGCCTCCGATTGGTTCTCCCACCGAGAACTGTCCTGTTGGCCAAACTTTCCTCGCACCGAACCTGAGTGAGTGTGTATGAGTGGGTGTGAGTGAGTGAGGTGAGTGGTGAGGGTGAGTGAGTGGGTGAGTGAACGAGCGCGCGAGTGAATCCTATTTCATCGACAACGAGAATCAGCGTGCTCGTGCGCGAGTGTCTTCGTACCAATGTACTTCGCCCCAATGTTTACCAAAGAAACGTACAGCGGCTGGGCCAAAACAAAGTTAATTGGTTTCATCTTGCCTATGCATAAGGGGCCCTACACTCGGTTCGCACAGCGTAAGAATGGCAATAATAGTTATACAAATCGAAAAAAAGAGAATGAGCAAGGCAGTCACGTTTCTTGTCGACACGCCCGTCTCGCAAAAAGTTCACGGTGCGGCGCATGTACACATTTCGCATACACGTATACATACACATATATACGGGCGGCCGCGCAGAAGGGCCATCGAAACGCTTGTCATTACGCAACCGGTACTACTCTCTCTATAATACCGGTACGCTCCGCACCTTCGCAGTGCCTCCGGGTATCAAGAGAAAGAAAGGAATGAGAAAATTAAAGATGGAAGACGACCGTAGGTGAAGGGCAGGGAGGTTTCGAATGCGTGCGCGCGTGCAGCTATAGCGATCTGGCATCGCCAGCTCTACGGGGTTCCGGATTGTCTTGGCTTGTTTTCCTCTTCCCCCCCTTCTAAGACACCATCATTTCATTTTTAACCTTTCAAAGTGGCCGATCGGGACTGGACGTCGGCTCGGATACAGCGCTCGAGGGAAGGCCAATGAAGAAACATAATTTATGCGACAAAGAAAAGAAGAAACATTTAAATCTCGTCGCCTGACCTCCCCGCGAAGAAGTTCGGAACTCTTCTTTCGCGAATCGCGTAGCTTGCAAAGCCATCGCCTCCTCCATTTTTCTCTTGCTTCTTATTTCGTTCGCTTCGCCCGTACGTCAGGCTTCAACTCGCCAAACCGCGCTGCTGTGTTTCTTTTTCGTGGCGTTGAGCTCCTACGCGATATCATCATCAACAGCAGCAGCAGCGAGCATCAGAAGCAGCAATAATCACGGGGGCCCCCACGATTCGAAGAAACGAAAAAAAAAAAGGCAGAAACAAAACGCAGAGTCAAATGCCCTCTGCGAGTACACGATGAAGGGGAGAGCGGAGAGGAGCTTTTGCACAGGGGTCGAATTGGAATTGGAAGATACAGCGGAAGGTGAGAGGGTTTCTGCAGCCTGCTCGAAGACGTCGGCAACGGGTGTAATTAGAATAAGCAATGAACGCGCTCGCGCACATACAACACGAGAGGCGGCCGAAATCGGCAGGAGAAGAAGCGGAGGAGTGTATCGGAGAAGGCTCGTCCCGGCTTTTAGAACTCCAAAAGGCAAAGTAGCATAGTGGTAAAAAAAAAGGAAAGGAGGGACGCGAGGGTTGCATGATGCGGCACACACCACGATCACGACGCATTCGAGAAAACACGAGAACCCCGCCGTCGACGACCTAACCTACGAGTATGTGTGGGGTGGGGGAGAGACGAGAGAGAGAGATACCTGCAGCTCACGCACGCACTTTTGATTAAGCGTGATCATTTTCTTTTTTCCCTCTTCCTATTTGCATCTCCGACGCGGAGTGATGGATTCACCGCGCGGACGATTTAAGGGGTTGAGGTCAGGTAAAGTCTCCATTTTCTGCCTCCCTCCTCCTCATCCCACTTCTTTCTTTTTCCCCCGAAACCCGCTCCGTCTTCATCTCTTCACAGTTCGCGTAACGTATACTGTGAACTCTAATCCCGTCTCAATATACAAGTCCCCAGCGTTGTATGCCTAGTGTCATGCGGGTATACATACACTATCAAGAGTCTTCCCCGATGCTTGTACGTAGTTTTACGATAGCCAAGCGACGTAAGCAACCCGTGTTTTCAATATGGCGGTGGTTCACCGGGGCGTCGGTGCGGTTTACATAGGGAGATGGATCATCGGCCGGGACCAGACTCTGGCGCCGAGGCGGTATCGCGAACCTCTTTTAGGGTCGACGTGGCGTACCGCGCAGATGAGTCCATCTCCCACGGAATTCGGAGCGCCCCCAAGACGATTTTGATTGTCTGTTCGTTTGTTCGTTCGTTTTTCTTATTTGAGTTTGACGCACGCGTACATATATATGTCCCGTTCTTTTGTGAGCGGCTGACGCGGCCGCTCCGCGGGACAAAGCATCGTCTTCGTGGGAATGGGCGAAGATAGTCGAGTCATCCGTGTCAGTCGTCCAGTTTAGCGAGCGGAGAAGATTGAGTTGTTGTGAAGGCGATGAGAGCGTATAATGTGCCGGTGGCTCTGTTTACTCCGCGCGGCTATACAGTGCAATTCGTGGGGATGGACGCACGCGCTGGAACGAGTACGCGATAATCGTTTGTATACTTGAAGCGAAGTGATGGAAGACGCGCGTTACGTCGCTCGCCGTTGCCAACATATAGCGGCTCACCCACGCCGTGCAAATATTGTTACACGTAAACGCGAGCGCTTTACGCTGTGGTCTGGCTTCATCAGACGTGAAAGACCGTAGTCAGCAGGAGAAACTCGACAACTTTTCAGAAGGTACGTTATGCTTTCGCCTACGATGACTATAGAAAACGAAAGACGTCTTTTGCATCTGAATCAGTTTGTTGATTCCTTGTAATTACATATAGTTCAGCTAGTTGGACGCAAGAAAAGAGCGGAGACGCCACATGCACCGTTTGGTGTGTCTTGACCTCTCTCTTGTATCCGTGAGTGCACGCCCTGTCTTTTACAATGTATGGATCCCCCCTCCCGATCTCGAAGGCTTCCTGTAACTAGCATGCCTCCGGGATCGGCCCAACTGTGACCGAGTGATGATGTCACGTGACGACATCTCACAATGTCATGTCGCACTATACGAAGTCACGATGACGTCACAAATGTTGGTGTCGCCATATAGGGTGACCTCATCGCGTGATTACTGTTTTTTTTTTTTTTTTTTGAGCATCACTCGTGCTGACGTCGAACGCCGGTCTCTCGCGAAGTCTCGCCGGGTCTCGCGGAATCTCGGGACGCTGTCGCCAAGGGTCACTTCTCGCTTTTCATCAGGCATCGAAGCAGGCCCGCTGCCGAGCGGGGAGGGGGGGGGGGGGAGGAGTGAGCGGAAGGGTAGGGCCCTTCTTTTCCCACCCCGAAATTCGGATGAAGTGGGGCGTTTTGTCGAGAATAAATAATAAAGATATGGGTCTTTCAATCCCTCAGTTGATCTTTTTTTTAAAGAAATGGCAACAAAACAAACAAATTTCGATATTAAGGAAGAAAAGGTTGCCGAAACGCCCGTCTCTCAGCATCACAGTAAAGGGAGGCACTCGTTACATCATTTCGACTTCAAGGATATCGCTGGCCACGAATCCGGTCAAGCGGGTATCGCAGAACGTTATGAAGTGCAACGCAATCGTGTTTACAGGCACGCAGTTGCACAACGCCACGTTACCGCTGCAGTTAGCGCTAGTCAAGTAGAGCCCAACAGACAAAATCAGTGACGTAATAGAAGCCTCTGAGCTTAGCAAGGTGGCTACAGCAAGCGCTTTTCGTTTCATAGCTTGGTGTTTATTGGCTGATATGACACGCAGACGAAGCGTTATATATGGGCTAGCTGTTTAAACTAACGGCTTCAATTAAAACTCATGGTCAACACCACCACAGTGTTGCTTTCTATCCGAAATTCGAAAATAAATAAACAGGACAATGATCATTATTTTTTATTAGTAATATCTGGAGTTTTACGTACCAGAAACGCCATATAATACCAACCACGCGCCGGTGGAAGACTCCGAAAATTTCGGCTATCTGGAGTTTTTTTTTTTTTTTAACTGCATAAGCGTTGCACAGTACACATGGGCCTCTCCAGCATTCCGACTCAATCGTAACTCGACCGCCGCGGTGGGAATCGAACCCGCGACTTGCGGGTCAGCAGCCGAGTGCCGTCAGCACCGTACCAAGGAAGCTGACAATTCTTCTAAATAAAACCAATCCATCGCGGCCGCGTGGAAAGAAAGATACAAGTTACGTTATGGAAATACATTACTATAGCATAACATGATTCAATGTCGCCTTTAAGCTATACGAATATCGGCAGCAGCAATCAAGAGTGCTACACAGGCCTTTGAGCGCGTCGCGTATATGCGTGTTTTGCCCCGATACACCGATACCAAGTGAACGCCAGTTTAATTTCGCCATCGCTTTTTTTTTTTCTCCGCGTGCACTGGAGTCCGAGTGTTAATATATAAGCGTGACCGACATTACATGCGTACTGCTCAGCGCCTTTTGCCCATGCCGCCGCTTGATTCGCAAATGATTTTCACGCTTATTCATTGTTTTTTTTTTCTTTCAATCGGGGGAGCTTCATTATCGCCGTTTTAATGTAACCTCGAGCGCAATGCAGCGGGACCCCCTTCTGCAACGAGACGCGCCAGTGGTGCCGTATATTCAGATGGCGCCGGGGTTCATGTCGTGGGAGGCGCGCTGAGGTTTACGGGGTGGTGAGGGGGGGATGGTTAGGAGTTGGGGGAGATGTTGGCCGGTGCCTGCCTGCCTGCTGTATATAAGGCTCGTGATATTCTGCGTGCCGCGTATCCTTCACGCATGATCTGCCGAGAAGACGATATCGATAGGTGCTCGCTCGATGTTGCATCGCATTACGGGGCGCTTTCGTAAACGCCACAGCGCCAAAGCGGGGTCAAGCCACCGCGCCGAGATCGAAGCCATGCTAAACAGCGCCGTATAACACAACGAAGGTGAGGAAGAGCGAAGGGAAGGGGGTGAATAGGGGTGACCATGAATACTCAATAGAGCTCAAAATCGTGCTCGCGCCATCCCACAGCGTGATTGGTTCTTGTTTTCGTCTTTTTGTGGACGTTGTGGGGACGTCCAGTCGGAGAGGTCCGCGAGAGCACCCGCTAGAAGACGTTCGCGAGCGGTCGGCCGCTAAGCGACGGAGGAATCGTCGATCGCGCTAAAACACGCGCGATGAGGTTTTGTCTGTATACGGCGATTCTTTGCGTATAGGAGCAGGTTGCCGGGCCGCTGAAATGGCGGGAGTACGAGAGAAAAGAAAGGCAGGTGCTGGCGGACATATCCTTTCTTATTTACTTTTTTTTCGGGGATTTGCTTTCTTCGCTGGTCGGTTCGTCATTAACGCGTGGCTGCGATTCGCAACGCCGGACCGCGCGACATGTGTTTCCCGCCGCTGCACGCCACGTCGGTCCCCACGACTCCCAAGCTATTAGCGCGAAGCAATAGCAGCCTCGCGTGTATTGGTGAAGCACGACGAGGCCTATCTCATCCAAGGTTTTTCTTTCCTTACGGACGTTTTTAGCTAGTTTTTGGTTGTTCTATTTACGCGGTGAATCCTCTTGTCTGTAACGAGACTTCGGCACCAGGACAGTCTTCCCTATCGAACACATTTCCGGCGTGTGTTATGTTTCGGCGTCATAATAATTCAATGAAGGATCGTTTCTCAGCTTACAACGGTGGAACGCACTTCTCAAAAGTGATCGGACGGCCGATTTGTCCGCCACGTTTTCACACCGGTGAAGTACGTACACTGTCAATTTTATGAAAGGGAACACGCGAGCGCCCGGCCTGCTTGCTCCAGCGACTGCTGGGAGCGCGTTCAAGCGGTAGCGGAAGCAGCCGCAGTCTCTTTTGGCGTCATCTCGAGGCGAGCAAAACAAGCAGTCATTTGTGAAACCAGAGAGAAGAAGATTGCAACCCCTATACGCCTTCAAGGCGATTACAGACCTCTTGGGTAATCTTCTTGAAGGCTGAGGGGATTACAGACTTGCCGCTGGTTTCATATCAGTACAACCAGTGACCGCTTGCTTTTGTGCACGTTAACCCCAGGTGGTCAAAATTTCCGGAGCCCACCACTACGGCGTCTCTCATAATCATATCGTGGTTTTGGGACGTTAAACCCCACATATCAATCAATCAAGGAAGATTCTGTCCCTCAAAAGAGGTTAGGAGCTCCACTAATGTCTCTTTAGAGGTGCTTCAAGGGACGCTAAAGTGTGACACACCAAACTTCCATACTTCTGTTGATTGCCTATTCAGTTCCATTTGCATGCTGTTTGTTCTACTATTATATTTGGAGGCCTGTCCCATGAACTATAGCTGGTTCGAAACTGGTTCACATTCTTCTTCTCCGATGGCTCGTAATAAATAGTCGCGAACAATACGTCCCTATCCTTCGATACCTCAAAATCGAAATAAAAGTTGCCCGCGTGCTGCGCTGCAAGAGCACCATCGCCACAGATCTTGTCAACGCTTGCACACACGCGAATGACTACCACGGCAATCTGGGAGACGGATGTCACGCGAGTTCAACCTGAGCGTCTGGCGCCCCAATAGTCTTGCTCTGGGCTCCCCTGCGGCGTCGACCGCTAAATTGCACCTCGACAGCCACACCATGTGCGGCGGCTCGCGACGTGCCGATCGATGCACTATAAATAAACAAACACACAAAGTCACAGAGACAGTTTCAATCATCGGGCCGCGTAATAGCTCAACCCATCAAACTGTTAATAGAAGCGACAAAGTGACGCCTCTATTACGTGTTCCGGAACTTTTCACGTTTCATTATCTTCTATATCGTTCCGAGACACACGTCGACGATGCATCTCAAGATGTCACCTCACGGCGCACCATCTTCTTGCCTAAATCTCCGTCACGAAAACTTCTTCGTTATTCACGGCGTGGTTCCTCAACGCCGCATATAAGCGTGACAGGTTCGAAACGAGGAGTGGTTTTTTACCGTGTAATGCATGCCATCTGAATATTGCTTTGAACTGCCTTCACGGTTTCCTCAAGTTACTCCTGCTGCTTGTATTGTTGGCTATTTATCTATATACAGTTAGCGTTATCGCCAATCGGCTTCACACACGCTCACACTCGCACGCACGCACGCACGCACACACACACACACGCACACACACACACACACACACACACACACACACACACACACAGCACCTGAAGGCTGAATATCGCTTTAACTGTCTTCAAGTTTTCCTCAAGTTACTGTTACTTTTGTCTTGCTTCTGTTATTTTTCTATACAGTGTGGGTTATAGCCATTGCCTTAATATATACACGCACGCATAAACACACACGTTCCCATACGGCATTCCATTATTCACTTTCCTCATGTTTTCGTCGCCGTTTCATTGTTAGCAATCAATTTTCGTCCATATTTTTTCCGTGTCCTCTAGCAGACGATTCGAGAAGGAAAGAAAATGCAGACGACACATCCGCCCGTCGAGAGTAAGGGGAGGGCTTTCTACACGGAATTAAGAAGCGAAGTCATTAAGAGTCTTACGCACGAAACGTTCGATGAGAAAAAAGATAATTCCTTCGAGTATGCGGCGAGTGTATATACAATCGACAAACGCGGCAGAAAAATATAGTCGTTACGGTGGCCGTGGCATGTCGTGAGCGCGCGGCAGCGAAGAAAATGCGTGGAGAGATTGAATCGATGTCATTAGTGCTCTAAATGATTTTTTTTTCGTTCAACATTTCCCTCTTCGGAGCCATGCGTGTGCGGCTTGACTGAAGACGCTCGCTCAAGGCTAAGGACACTGGCGGAATTTTACCGTGGGATTATAACTTTCGCGAATCCGCCGAATGTCTGAGAAGATCGCAAACCGCAAACGCCACTGCTTGTAAGCGTATGTCACTCACGGGCTTCCCAGGCAGATCCCGTATGCAGGGACGAACACGAAACTATAGTACTAAACAATGTAGTACCAAACCTTACAGGCCTTTCATGCGACAGCTGATGGACTGTTCTTCAACTTTTAGGGGCGAAGCTCCTTAGGGTCGGGGTCTGTCCATCCTCCGATAGCGTATGTAGCCACCGGTGGCACATACCCGAAAGAGCGGTCCTTATAATGTACGCTTGATGGCGGCACTTGTATATGATGAATACATGATGAAAAGATGTGAGATGGCTGTACTTGGGGTGTTCACTAGATAGACGGATGGACTGACAGACAGACAGAGTGACGGCCGCACGAACAGACGCACGGACAAACGGACAGACGGAAGAACGGACACATGGAGGGACGCATGGAGGGATGCATGGACGGACGGATGCATAGACGGACGGATGCACCGATGGTCTCACGGGCGGACGCATGGACGGAAGCAAGAACGAATGGACGGATGAAAGCATGGACGGACTGACGGACGCTTTGCCCCACCAATCATCATTCACTCCGTGGATATGCTGTGATTTTTTAACACGCTGTACCTCGTGTGTAATTGGTGATGGGCGATGGTCGTGTCGCGCCGTCACTATAATGGCGACGAACGAGTGTCCACCACGGCATTTCGCGCGGGATAGGCTTATCAGCGGCCGGCATGTGCATTGTTGCCTCGCGCTGCACGCGTAATCGTAATTATTTTTCTGAACTTCGCTTTAAAAAAGTATTATTTTCTACATAGCCTGAAAAGAGGAAACCGGGCGGGGCTATTCGCTGTCTACATCACACGGCAACACTGATCATCGCGTCCAAAAATATCTAGATATCTAGAGTGCTTGATATATCCAGAAAAGCGGATGAAAATGGTCTGGTTTCCTGGCTATAGCTAGCAATTTGCGCGGGACTTGATTAAAATGTCTAGATCCGTTAGCAACCTACAGTGTCCTCCTCCCCATCCTCAACAATAAACATCTATAAGCGGCTACATTGTGCTCTTAAGTGTACTTGTCAACATTTCTTGGTTAATTCGATTCCCGCATAGAGTGAACGGGTGCTTCAGGGACAAATTTTTCCGCTTGTAGAGCAACACGGTATATCGCGAGATTTGCTGAAGCACGGTAGAGCCAAGACCAAGTTTGTGCCCAGCTTTTGTAAACACTCCTTGATGTTACTGGACTTCAAAACGATGCGAAAGCGGTGAACGGCAAAGGCGCTGCTTGAAGCAACCATTGACTCGGTGATAGTGTCATATACGTGCGTTGTTAGTGCGTGTCGTCTACGTGGTCCTTCTTATTAGCGTTTGTCTGTCGGAGGGTACCTAATTCGCAAAGGCTTTGGAAACGCTGTCGTCGTGCACATCCATGGCTTGGTAGCCTTCGATTTCTGCTTAGTGCGTGTTGTTCTTATTGTATTTGCATCGTTCGAAATTGCACAATGTGCTCTTTGTGGATGAGAAGCTGTCGAAATTTCAGGTTTTGTCCAATTCGCAAAGCCGTTTTTTTTTTCTAACGGCGCCGACGAACACGGATAATGCAAAGGGAGCGAGACTAGTTGAACTTTCGGACTACTTTCCTCTAATCTCTGTCTGTGTTCGTTAACGCAGTTAATAAGTCTTAGGATGAACGACAACCACCAAGCCCGACACTGTGCACAGCTTCAGTTGATATAAATTAACGAACGTACGAACGAACCACGAATGAATGAATGAATGAATGAATGAATGAATGAATGAAACAAATTGAGTTCACCTCTTTCTCAATAAAACCACCACTGCAGTCAAAAATAGTATGCAAATCTATGTTTGTTATAGGCAGCAACCGGCCAAATCATTTGTCAATTAATTGGTCAATCCACGTTCCGCCTGTGTCGAAATCTGTGCACCGCACTTGACGGCGTTGCCCGGGCAGTCTGCCAGGCAACGAGTAAATTAATCACTCAACCATTTAGGATTGCTATACGAAAGGACCGGACACAGAACCAGCACGGACCGAATAAAAAGTCTTTCATTTCCGATGGAGGCGGAAATGTTGTAGGCCCGTGTGCATCAGATTTGGGTGCACGTTAAAGAACCCCGGGTGGTCAAAATTTCCGGAGCCCTCCACTACGGTGTCTCTCATAATCATATGGTGGTTTTGGGTCGTTAAACCCCACATATCAATCAAATCAACCGATTAAAAAGACCGCTTGGAACGCGGCCGGAGTTTATCTCTACAACACGTATAGTACTTTAAACATGAGATGACGGGCGCGAGTTTTCATTTACGAAACGCTGCGTAGTCACCTATTCCGCGGATCTATAATGTACACTGCGCACCGTCAGCAGGGTCTCTCTCTCTCTCTTTCTCTCTCTCTCTCTCTCTCTCTCTCTCTGTCTGTCTCTCTATCTCTATCTCTCTTTCTCTCTCTATTTTTTTTTCCCTCTTCGCCACGTTCATCAAGTATACAGTTTTGTTTGTCGCCGTCTGCCCCGTTTCCGTTGTTATTTCTTCATCTCCCTCTTCATTTCTTCTCCAACTCCGCACGTGTACGCGCCGTTGCGATTTCGAATAGCCCACACACGCACCACCACGGCAGCCTCATTATACTAAGCATTCCGTCAAAACGACCGACTGTTTATCGAGCGTGCTCTCTCTGTCTTTTCGAGACGAGGAAGAAGCGTCCACTCGTCGTCGCCACGCGTGAACTGCCCCCCTCTCCCTCTTTTCTATCTTAGCGAAACTGTTTTGTGAAGTATAATTCGTACCTGGATTACCTTGTACGTTTGTCTGGCGTTATGTATGCGCATAAGTATTTTGCTGTGCCCGTCCGGTTGAGCGCGTGTGTCGCACATGCGGCCAAGACGTCGTTTGTTATTTCGTGCGCTTGACATTCGTAGCCTCTTTTCTTTTCCCCCCTTTATTTCTTATTTCGCTCCACCTTTCCGTTTGTCTTCGAGAGAAACAATCACTCTTCGGAGCGATGGAGCCGGCGTCGTTTACGACCCATCGTGCGATCGGTCGCGCCGTAACGTAGCTAGCTCAGAAATAAAGTTTCCCAGCAGTCGAAAACTTACACGGTCCCATAGGCAAATCCAAAAAACTACTGGAAGGCCTCTCAGTCGATTTTATTGAGTGTTAAATGAAAATTAACATTGTCCTTCCCGCCTGCTCGCTTCAAGTTTAAGCTATCGTTATTGTGTACGCAGCATCCCTGGACTTCTGTAGAAGTCAATTACGGCACCCTAAGAAGAAATTCTCCTTTCTCTCTCTTCCTCTCTCTGCCAAATCCTCGCGTGTGCACACACACACACACACACACACACACACACACACACACACACACACACACACACACACACACACACACACACACACACACACACACACACACACACACACACACACACACACACACACACACACACACACACACACACACACACACACACACACACAGGCCAATGCGAGTCAATGCTATCGAGGAATGTGGAACAGGAAGCATGACGTAACCAGGGGGGTGGGTGACCAGGGGGTGTGCATATCACACAAGACGATGTCTTGCAGATGCGCTAGGGAGAAAGGAGAACGCGTACATACGCCAGCCATATCACGCCTCTCCCCCACTGCCTTCTCTCCACATCACCCTTTCTTAGCCCTCGCTTCTCCAACCTTTTTCCCCCTTGGAGCTCGCAGACCAGGAGTCATCGAAGCATGAGAGCAGGCCAGAATGTGCAGACGCGAACGCGGTTAACCAAATCAACGCTTACTATCTCTCTCTCTCTCACGAGCTTCCTTCGAAGCCACGCTTCTACGGAATATCATTATCTTGTTTTCTTTTTGCCTGTATTACGCCTTCTCTCCCTTGCGGCAACTTCAAACCATACCTTATTGCAAAGGCAAGCATTGCATCAGGGGTAATGTGGCCTCGTGTGTCGGGTGCATGATGTCTGTAAAGTACGACTCAATGGCGCTATATTACAGGAGGTCGAGTAGCAGTGCGCGCAAAGTGCCAAATGACGTACCGCTGCCGTATTAATTATGCGCGGCTTGCAACGTTCTCTTCTTGTGTTTAACGGCCAACGTAGAATTCTGAAACAAACTTGGTTCTCGCCAACCCAGTATGGCTGATAAAGAACTTACGAATAACCGAAATATTATGAATCATTGGAATTTTATGACAGTTGTCTTCACTGTGTACCCTTGTTTTCATGCTACACTGCTTTTACACACAGAACGCGTCAAAGGTGTTACACGAGAGCGATGAAGACCCCCGAGTGATTAACAGAGGGCAACAAGGCCCTTTCTGTATTCTCAGACAGGGGAGGAGGTTGTGGCAGGTGATAAGGGCTCGGAGTCAATGTGTCAGGCTTTACTTACATGACATGTTACTTGGATGTACTACATTCTAGGCTTTTCACGTGGGTGTTCAGCAGTTCAATAGTGCAGTTTAGAGCAAATATAGGGGGAGGGCAGAGGCAGATGCCAAGTAATCACACTGTTATATATATATATATATATATATATATATATATATATATATATATATATATATATATATATATATATATATATATATATATATATATATATATATATATATATAGTTATTTGACGTAAGCATGTGGGAGGTAGCGGCCAGATACTGCACCAGGGTGGCCAATGCTTCTCTGGTGAGGGAGTGCGTTCTCGGCGGTGTTTGCCGGTGAGGCCGCACCCCAGGCCTCTTAATGCAGTTCCATCAACACGCGGATTTTTTTTTTTTAATCCGGTTGGGAACTGCGCGGTACCGGGATTTGAACCACGGACCTCTTGCATGCGAGGCGGATGCTCTAACCACTACGCCATCGCCGGGTATATATATATATATATATATATATATATATATATATATATATATATATATATATATATATATATATATATATATATATACTAAGCCAGTAGTCAGCAGTTGCCTCAACATTGTTCTTTCGGCGCTGAACAATTCACTTTATGAGCAGCTTCAAAACCTCCGACAAGGACCTGCATGATTTGCCTCTACCGAACCTGCTAGCTAACTGATCATCACCTAGCATCGACAAACAAGCACAAATATGACAGTAAACTGCTCTGTGGCGTTTGATTGGGCGTCTTGATCAGAAATTCGTGCCACAGATATTCTCCGCTGCGGTGGCATTTGTTTGCTTCGCTTTCTCTCGCGTCTCCTCAGCAACGTAAGGTGTGTCCCCTCCCCCCTCAGTGCCCTCATTCCGCTCCATGTCGTTGCTAGCCCCTCCACCCTTACGATCATCGACGCAGCTATCACCCCCCCTACCCCCCACCAACACCTCCTTTTACATAACACCTGCCCGCCCCGCCAACCTGCTAAAACGCTGCACTCACCCAAGACTCTCCATCCACAGGCGGCCGGCGATTTCCAAGACAAAAACAGCGCCAAGACTTGGCCGCAGAAAGCACGAAAAGCTCGAATGAGAGTCGATAATGAATAAAATAGGCGAGGGTCGCGCAGTCACTTTCTTCGCGGGCCACACCTACGTGGTTAAAGTACGGCCGACAGAAAGGAGCGGTCTAAAAAAAGGAGAGGCACTGCTTTGCGAAGCCGGTATCGAAAAAGGAATGACTGCCAAGATTGACAAAGAAGAGAGAAACGAACTCGAAGAGGGTTAGTGTGAACGTGCTAAGTCGCCGCCGTAGACTACAACGCAACAAGGTACAAGCAGCGGTGTGGAGGGGTTCGCGAGCTTTCGGCAGTCAACAAATGTGTGAAAAAAAAAAAAAGACACAAGGTGACTGAGCCAAAACATGGCGACACGTCTTATCCACCGCCGTCGTCGTCACTCCACTGCGTCGACGACACACACGCAGAGCGACGACGAAAGAGTCCGGCCCACCTTTCAATCCGCCGAGAGGCTACTTCTATAAAACATGATTGGACCGCCCTCAGGGGGGGCCTCTCTTTCTCCCAAGACCGCTCTCCTTTTTTTTTTTGTTCATTTTGTCCGCATTTGGTCTACCGTCTATTTTACGTGTTCCATACTCCCTCTCCTCCTGTCGCGACGATGGCCATTTTTGTTTCTTTCCTTCCTCGCTTTTTGACGCGAACGAAGCCGGGGACAGGAGCGTCGCTTGTTCAGGGGCGTTGCGCAAGACTTCCTCGCTTCGCGATATATTCGAGAGAATCTATCGCGAAGGGTTTTCTTTATACGGGACTATCTTTATTTATCATTTTATTGGTCCCGTCACCGCATTCTCCCCCCGCCATCTCGATAGTGCACCTTTGAGAGCGTCGTGGCGTTGTGGAGAGGGGTGAGAGAGTACGGAAGAAGACGAGAGGGGGGAGGGAAATTGAGGCATGGGCGTGGACTCGTGAACCGGGTCGAAACACTAAATCGAGCCGCGTGCGAAGCTTGCGAGAACGACAGCTCCGAGAGAACACCCTTCTCAAGATTGATCGAAAGATAGAAAACGCGCCTCGACTCGGTGGAGACAAATGGGCACGCCGGGCGGCGCAGCTCGGTCGGCTTTCAAGGTGCGCGAGCGTGCGTAGACGAAAGCGCTCCATTGATACACAAAAGACGGCGACACCCGCCTTCTTTCTCGGTGCGTAAGGATGACAAGTAATAAAATGAAAAACAAAGGGGAGGCGGGCTCGTTGCCTTATGGCACTTAGGCTCCACCTTTTTTCTCTCGTTTGGGGTGAATACTGCACGATTGTGAATTCTCCAAGACAGGGGAGGCGGCCGGCTTATAGCGCCGAAATGACGGGCGTGTGAGAACGGGGCCGAGCGAGCCCCAGTACACACTGCTTGAGCTAGCGCAGGTTGTAGCGAGGATAGTTTCCGGGTCTCGCCCCGACGATCGCGCCTCGGTGGAGAAGATGGTCCCGCGTTGACGCATGTGCGCACGTCGAAAGCTCATAGGGCGAAATTAAACGTAGCCCTGGAGAGGGAGCATACTGTGAGTAATGGAGACAGGTGTAGTATATAAAACGAAGAAAATGCGTTACTTAAGGGTAGGGCTTCGGGCGCTTAAGGATGTTGCTTCATGATCGTCATTCTCTAATAAAAGAAAACGTAATGCAAGAGGGCAAATCCCGTAATACCTGCCTTGCTTTTTTTTTTCTCTTCTCTTGCTCTTCTAATGTAGGTAGTTAACCTATCAGTGCCTATTACTCCCTCACTTGCTGTGCTGTAGGCTTCTTTTTCTTCTTTGAACTTGAGTGTTAGTACATTGTTGCACCCTCCTTTCAAAGACACGTGAACGAATAACTTTTCTAAAGCTTCCTAGAAAAGTATGATGCGAGATTATATCACCGTCATTATTAAAGCGTAAAGTACATTATTAGCACTGAGCGTAAGCAACCATCCGTCGGTTTCCTACGACCGTTTTCAACTATATACCTATTACATAACACCGAACTATGCCCTTAACCTGGCTACGGTATCTGTCCAGCATCCCATGTTCATCTCTCTCTTTCTCTCTCCCTCTTTCTCAGTAGAAGCATTGACCCTTGTCTCCTCCTCTCTAACCTTTATTGCACTGCCTCTATGCACGGTAGCCTATCTGGCTCAGCTCTTCAACCCCTCTGCCTTTCTTTGATCCTTCTGCTCTTCCTCTCTGAAATTCCACGTCATTTAGAGGAGCCTTTGTGCAGCCGTATATGTCCACGAACCTTTCATGGTTTTCCATCTGCCTGGTGCCTTATCGGTGATAAAAATTGCTACGCGTCGGGCTTCATGGGCCGCCGCGCATCCTTTCTTGCACGTTCGAAAAACAAAGCATGAACATCGATACTATCAGCGAGAAGAGGCCGAAACGGCAACGATTCACTTACAGCCCTCCATAGCACGGAAGACCAGGGGCAAGGACGTCTTCATCAAAGCGGCGAGAAACGGGGCACGCTTTCGGACCGCGTTCGTAAGCGACTTCGTGGTTTCCAATGCACGCCTTTGATGGCGCGAGTGAATGAAGACGTCGGTAATACGGGGTGGGCGATCGCGTTTCCCGCGCTCTTGATCCGGCGCTGGTGCAGAACAATGCGCAAATCAAGGATTTGTCGTAAGCGCGCCTCGCCTCGCGTGGTGAACACCGGTGTAGAAGAAAGGTGTACAAGGCTGAGCCGAGACGCCGGGACGACTCTGTCCCGCCCTGCACAGGGCGGCGAAAACGCAGAGGCGTTTCCGTGAAACGAGTTCCCTTTGTTCCGCCGATGAGCTTCCGTGCGAAGCCATCTTGGTGTGGGAAGGAGAAACGCGCGATCGTGACGTCGCAATAGGCTAAAACGGTCTGCAGATGGCGCCTTTTCCACGTGTACTCGAGTGCCCCAGGCCGCGTTGCATCAATTGGCGTCAACCTGTACGGTACGAAACCTTGCAGACGCCTGTACTTGAAAGGCTTAGCGAAGATGCAATTCGCCCAGGTGCCGTGCTGGAGGGGACCAAGAAAGGGGCGCCCGAATAACCCATGGTATTTTCGGTTTCGCGCGATGAAGCCGCATGGAATGAAGCAAGTATTACGACAGAGTAGGCTCCTTTGTTCCATTATCTTGGGTCCTTCATTAGTTTTCTATGTTACGTTAAGTAACGACCAGTAGTCTTATATGCTGAATACAATTGAGGTTCATATCCTTAACACCTTTCAAACTGCTGCTTGCCTGTAGCCGCCCTGCCACGGTGGTCTAGTGGCTAAGGTACTCGGCTGCTGACCCGCAGGTCGCGGGATCAAATCCCGGCTGTGGCGGCTGCATTTCCGATGGAGGCGGAAATGTTGTAGGCCCGTGTACTCAGATTTGGGTGCACGTTAAAGAACCCCAGGTGATCTAAACTTCCAGAACCCTCCACTACGGCGTCTCTCATAATCATATGGTGGTTTTGGGACGTTAAACCCCACAAACAAACAAACAAACAAAACTGCTGCTTGCCTGTGGCCAGAGTATTCGGCTCACTCTGCAGAACCTCCAGAGCTCTTCACTTGTTCAAACACGACCAGGGCTGCGACCGTGACCGGACCTTTGCGGTCGGTGTGATGTTCTGAAAAGTGTAGTTGACCACGCGAGGACGCTGAAATACGAAACCACGCAGAGCATGGTTATTCGTGCTTACTGGTCATCCTTCTGACAATTACGTAACACGTTTTCCCTGCCTCTCTAGACCCATCCTTGTTCTCCGACGCTGAGGAGCAGCTCAGTGTTTGATTTAGGCTGGCATCTCGGCTTTTCAATCCCAAATTTCTCTCACGTTCGCGGGATTCAAACGCTATGTGAGTACAAAGTTACACGCCATTCATAAGTATGAACGTCAGACTGCGAAATTATTGAGAAAAACGGAAGACGCAGCACGCGCACACAAATAAATACATACGTACGTGCTATTCCTCACCGCAGGAGTGAATGCATACACTGCACGTTCACGCAAGCCAAAGCCCAGCATCGCTGTTTCTCAATACCGCGAATATGTGACACACTGAACGAATCTACCGGACACTTATAGCGCCCGGTGTGATCCAAACGGAAGTGTTCGCGCTGTACGTCATCGCGAATGGGGATGGCAACGTTTTGGGGAATTTCGGGGGAGGGTGAGATTGATTTGGGGGGTCCGGGTGTTGCCCAGCGTCTCGCCAAGGAGCAACACGCCCCGTAACAGAATTGCGGTCGGGCTTGAAGTTTGTCGATCCCTGTCTACCACGTGGGGAAGGCTTCGTAACACAGGCGAATCGCCTCAACTCACGATTTACGCCTTCTTCGCCAACTCGCATTTGTTACTGTAGCTCGCCGCCAGACCGCGGATTCTGCCACCCCTCCCTCCCTTATAACCACGGTGTAGAAGGAACGATTTCGATTACCCGCCCGCCGAGCTCTCATTGCCCGGCGGGAGCGCACGATATAGCGGCTAATCCCGGAGGCTTTCTTTAAAACCCTCGTGCGCCTATACCGCGGGTGGTGTGTGTGTGCGGGTATGGCTTTTCGTTCACGAAACGAATCTGCCTGGCGCATGAGCTTTTAAGGCGGCCGCCCATAAGGGCGTCATATTTATTTATGAAGAAGAAGTAGCAGTCGTAAGTCACCGCCGCATCTCCTCTTTCTCGCACTCTCTTCCTCTTTTTTTTGTTTTCTTCTTTTCATTACAGTTTCTTCGGTATCCTCTCTCAATACACGCATTCGCACGCTCGAAACCACCGTGCCTTGAGACGCCTATTTCGCTATTCACAGTTTTCTTTTCTTTTTTTTTTTGGTTTAGCGGTGCGTTAGAAGCATACGCTCGTTGCGCGCAACGTGACGCAACGTGAGCCCGCGTTGGTATACGCGAGTGATAAAACGATCATACAGTACGCGAGATGCGGCGACGAAATATCTCGTTTCCTAATCACTTGCAGCCTCCGTCGTTGTCGTCGTCTTCTCTTCGCCCACGTCTGGTGCTTCGCTCCTTCGGGAAGCTTTACATCGGAATGGGCCACCATCATTGATATCGGTATTATATCGTTAGCACCGGGGTGCTATCTTGGACACTGTATAATTTCCGCGATTTTGTCAAATTCCGCGATGGCGGCATCCTAAAACGTTGGGAAAGGCCGTGGCAGACCTATCGGCCAATCAGCGTTGACGAATTCGACAACATGGCGGAATTGGACAATGTACGGAATAGCAGCACTGCTACGCGTTGCATGCTGACTTTGAGCATCTGTGCTCCGCAATGCAACTAAGGGGAAATCAGGGCAGTTCTTTGCGCCGTTACGCGTTCGACGTCGGCGAACGTTAATTAGATTTTAATAACCAAAACGTTAAGCGGTTTACTACCTCACCAAGTGCTTCGATTCAGGAAGCAAGGTGATATCGTTTTGTTATACAAAAGTTGATTGTCGCACGTGGCAAGACGAGAAATGGAGCTGGCTACCAGCTGACACGACGACGGATTGAGGTAATTCAACCCTACAAAATCATCTTCACGATCAGGCCGCGGTTGCAGAATGCGCGAATAAGAAAGACGAACACATGTAAGACGCTGCAATCTCGACTCCTCTCTTTCCTTCTGGCTCAGTAAGATGTTGTCGTTTGCCCGCATATTCGCCTACATCTCTATACTGGAGGGGCTTGCTAGACTAGCTGGTGTAGATATATACTCTATACTTTCGCAGGCTGTCGCACAGTCGGTACGTCACTCGCGTTCACGATCCTATTTTGTGAAGCGCACGCTGATGTGACGACGTCTTTTTGGCTGGTGTCTCACTCAACCTCCGCAAGCTAAAACAGCTTGGTTAAATGTTGTAGGGTGGTGGCGACTGGCCGTACAACATTGGCACCTGCGCTGTCCCGCTGTGCTGACTCCATGGAAGTGCGTCCGAAATTGACGCGTGTGTAGCCGATATGCACGATACATACGCGCGCACATACCGATCGGTTCCCACCTTTCACCGGTGAAAAAACGCACGCTGACCTCAGAACACCCCTCCTCCACTGTTTTCTCACGTCCTCTCTCGTACGCTGTACATATCGCAGAAGATAAAGCTGGGCGAAAGGGTTGAAGAGTGCGGAGTGGCAACTGTAACGTACCGCACGTGCTTCCGGGCTCGGTCGCATTCTGCTTGATTCTGTCGTATACTACGCTCAGGAGTCGTGTATCTATAGCGTGCCACGAGGCTGCAGCGTGTTCGTTTAGGGAGCAGCGAGAGACAATTCAAACGGTCCCCAGTGAGAAACTCAAAGCCATGGCGCACGCCTGCCACCGGCCTCCTCTGTGGTCAAGCTGCATGGATGAGTGATTGCGTCGTACATGATATCACTATACGCCCGCTGCACGAAACGAAAAGAGAGAGAGAGAGAGAAAAGCCTGGGGTACGCAGTGAAAGAAAGACTAAGGACTATAGTAGTTAGTGGAGGTTTGTGAAGGTTGATTGCGAGGGGGTTGGTGGGTGGACAAAACGGTGGCCAGGAATTAAAACAACGACGAAATAAAGGGGTCTTCCCAAAGGCGTCCCTCTTAATCAGAGCAGCGGCGTTCCTCGAACGCTTTCCCTTCACTCTTGTTGGGGTCTCCAACTCTTCTTCGCATCCTGCCAGTTGAATGCGCGCGTGTGTATACAAGCGGCGCGGGAGATATGTAGGACACGATAAGACAAGTCTTTCGCCGCCGCGTCCGAAGAGCATTGCGGCGTCGTCGTCGTTGTATACCGTCGTCGTCGACGGAGGGTCATTGTTTTTTCCTACCCCCCCCCCCCCCTTCTCTTAGAAGCACGACGCGGACGAAGCAGCATCGCGATGAGTGATTGTATGAGGGACATGGCTGGCTCGTTAGTAAGACCCTTCCCCTCTCTTCCCCGTACTCCATCCGCAAGTACTGTATCCCTCCGGTGTGGTGGTGGTAGACCGTTTGATTCATCTCCTACGGCGCCCTTTTGTGAGAGCTTCGCTCTTCCTTCTGATGCGCAGCCACTGGCTGCCCACCCTCGGGGTAAAAAGACGTACGAGACAACTACGGGATGCCTACGCAACGCTTTGAGAAATAAGGCCAACTACACTTTGCAAGAGAGCTCGGGGGGACGGTTGTCTATAGACTTCACGAAGGTATTACACGCAAGGCGGTGGAAGCCATATCATCGGACATACTCTATGCAGTGCTCGTGCTCCAATCTCTGCGATTAAGCGGTTGTTGACTCAAAGCTTTGAACTATTATAACGGACCCGCGGTGCCTTTGGGCTGCATCGTATCTGTAACCGTTTTTGACAATGGCCTCGGCATGAAACGCGGTGGGTGGTGCAGAGCAGGGCCACCGCTGATATGTGCATGCAGATCGCATAGACAAGATGCTTCGCTCAGACAAGGACCAAAGAGAGCTGTTTTTTCGAGCGCGGTATTCGTTGCGGTGGGGCCCTCCTTCTGCGGAACGTAACTCACAGTAACAAGATATCTATGAGAGGCGACCCCTTAAATGCTGGGAGTTGAACTATATAGTGTCTAGAAATATACTGGCCAGTATATTTATATAGGCACTACAGCTGAACGAGCGGCCCTGGGCAATCTGGCAGACCCGAGAATGCCGCCCTATAGTCCAGGGACTCCGAGCCGCCACCCGAGGCCGCCAAAACCAAGAGTGCCGGTACTTTCTTTGCAATAATGTTTATTCAATATCCGAACGGACGAGAAAGAATCTTTGTGAAAGTTCAGATTTGGCGCTCTCTTTAGACGATTTGGCGCTCTCTTTCGCCGTCTACTATCCCGGCTGCGGCGGCTGCACTTCCGATGGAGGCGGAAATGCTGTAGGCCCGTGTGCTCAGATTTGGGTGCACGTTAAAGAACCCCAGGTGTTCGAAATTTCCGGAGCCCTCCACTACGGCGTCTCTCATAATCATATGGCGGTTTTGGGACGTTAAACCCCACAAATCAATCAATCAATTTCGCCGTCTACTAAGCTTTTCAATCTAATCCTCTGTAGGTGTTCTTCGCCTTCAAAACGTGATCGCCAACTGGCACGATATAATATGGGGCCAGTTTTCCAATGAAGCTAAAGTCTTCAATTAATGAAATGAATGCTTTGGTTAAAGCTCTTTATGCAGTACATTCCGAATGCGTGGCCACCGGACGGCTGGACATCGTTCCAGATAATCCGCAGATCCAAGTGCAGCCACCACTTCCCCCTTTGCGGCGCAATTTCTTTCGCGCCATTTCGTATCCCGTGAACGACATCCACCGAATTGTCCTCTTTGGCTTCCATGACTACTGCGCGCTTATCGGCAGTGGTGCCATAGTAAGCAAACCATGCAACAGCTGCCGTCTGAGCACTTACCAGCAGAAGAGGAATATACATGGATCCTCCATTCCTGTCCGGTGTGTTGCTATAGTGTGCCTTGAGTTATCTGCAACGAAGAAATTGGGGATATAACTTATACCAACAATAGGGGTTTTGTGCTTCCGTTATAACTTCGTGAATTTGTACAACTGCTGCAGATTACTCGAAAGAAAGGTAGGTACAGATTGTTTGGCGTGTGACAGACAGGCCTGTATGATAGGCATACGAATAACAGAGTTTATCCTGCGAAACTCCGTTAAGATAAAGAAGCATCGTCCCTTGCGCATTTATCTAAAAAAAAAAAAACCCCCGACGACGAAACTACGTTAGGATAAACAAACATGACCTCTTACGCATTTACCTAAAAAAAAAAAAACCCGAGGCAAACTTCGTTAGGATAAAGAAGCATGACCCCTTACGCATTTACCTAAAGAAAAAAAAAAGCCCCGAAGGCGAAACTCCATTAGGATAAAGGAGCATTACCCCTTACGCATTTACCTAAAAAAAAAAAAAACCCCGAAGGCGAAGGTCATTCTGTTCACCTTTAATCGAGCGACGATGTCAAATGGGGACGTCATGAATACGTCACCGCGCAATGTCGTCAAATGGTGACGTCATTATGATGTCACACGTTTTGGCGACACGCGAAGTAATAATCAAGTCATATGGTGACGTCATCGCCCGATAATAAGAGTTTCGCATTGCTCGTTCTGACGCCGACGGTCACTTTTTTCACGTTCGACGCGTCATTTGTAGGCTTTCGCCTTAAAAAAGGGTCAAACAAAGGTTTGCTAACATTGCGAATAATCAATACCTGTACCGAAAGCAAGAAAAAATATGGTATCAGCTCGCAGGCGATAACGTATCATTGGGGGGGGGGGGGGGGGGGACTTGCACGGGATGCCGCTCATACTGCAGAGCGTCGCGTTGCCGATGCATTTCCAAACACCCTCCTTTATTTATTTATATTTTTTGCACTTACACGTTAGTGGAACACGTGGCCTAACCAGTGGAGACCGTCCAATTAGGAAATCTGTACGCGCGTTTCCGGTAGTCGCACTTATGACCTGTTCACAGCCAGAACTGCCCGACGACAGGGCGCGCCTCCATCGAACAAGAACACTCATGCGCACCTGCTGTTCCCGCGCGTTACGGCAATTCGTTGAAGTCGTCCAAAACGACGGCCGTAATGACAGCAGCTGCTGTCACAACAGCACGCAACTATAGCTGTCGGGACAAGTACATTTCAAAGTTGTACCGACGACGCATGCGCGCAGCCCAAATTGACGACGAGCGCAAAGCGCGACGTGCTCAGCCGCGTGTAAACGTATACGCGCGAACGGGGCACTAAATTTCAACGCCGTCGGTTGACAGATGAGGGTGCTTTAATTAACTTTAATTAGCACCTACACGGCGGTGTACGCCGGGTTTGTGAACCGAGCCTACGTTCGTCGTCGTGATGGTGCCGGAGTGACAGTCTAAAAGACCCCACCAATTTGCAAACCGACTCTCTGTGAACGCGCGTGTTCAAGCTTCCATTCTGCGGCGCTCAGTGGAAGCTTGCTTTGTTAAAACAGCACCTGTCAAATACTCAGCACTCATCCAACCAACACTCGGTTGGAAAGCCGTGTAGTTTCGTTACACGTCGGTGCACTTCACTGAAGCCAGCTTTGTTTATTGTGATTTGACGTGATGTAGAGAAAACTTTCACCGGGTCGGTTCTTGACTCTACGTTCCCATCAATTATACGCTTGATATCAGCCCCGTACATAGTCGTATTTCCGCTCGACTAAATCTTAGAAGTTTCGAGCAGAGCCTCCACGTCAATGCTGCTAAAGTTTACGGATTTTCTTTTTTCTCACTTGTTCCCCTTTCCTCGCGGTACATAGACAAACGTACCTATATATTCCCAATCTCATAGAAGGGCACCGAAAAGTGTACCTATATAGTTAAACGCTACATAGGTGCGCAATCCTCATGATGCCCATGCAGTACCAAAACAACAAAAAAAAAAGACTGTGAAAAGGTCATTACGCCGCTACCCCCCCCCCCCCCCCCACTTCTTCTATACAGCGCATGCGTTCTCATCGCAGCCAGCGTAGGCAGCGCACACCTCCTCACCTGCACCTCAGCGTCGGCTGTAAGCGCGTCAAACGGTGCGTCAGGGAGAAAGCGACGCCGCAAACTCGCCCGTATAAAAGCCGTAAAAGTGTCGCGGCGTAATTTACCACGTCAGCGCCGCCGACAGCGCGACACCATCACCGACCACCGCGCGAGGACGAGAAGAAGCTTCCCGTTCTTTTACTTGGTCGACTTCTCTCAACGCGTCTCATCGCCGCAATCACAGCGCGACCACAACGACGCAAAGAGCGGCGGCGCGCCTGTCTTGACTGCCGTCACTGCGAAACCGCTAAACTCTGAGGCAACTCCCTTTCAGCCACCCATGTTTTCTTTTCTTTTTTTTTTTCCCACTCACACCGAAACTCCTCCCAACACACACGACCACGCGTATATCCGTTTTTGCCAGCTTCTCTTTCTCGAGAAAAACCTCTCCGCTTTTTGATTCCCTTCGCGTGGCCGATTCCATCTCATTCGCGCTGCCTCTTTTAGCTTTATTCGTTTCTCGATTTCATTCCCTCTCGCTTAGCAGTCTGCCAGATACCGCGTTTACGCAAATACATCGAGCACTCCGTTCATCAAAGTGAAATTAAGACACCTAACAAAGGAATTGTTGGACCGAATAATCACGTTCCATAGATTCCCGTACGTAACAACCTGTGACGCACAAAGGTGTGACGTGAGCGTCGGGACCGTCGCTTGTAGCTATAGATGCTCTGTTTTAGAGAGAGGAGAAAAATATTTGAAACTGTGAAAATTTTTCAAAATATCATTTGTCAGACAGATATTGTTTCATGTGACAATTGAATTATTATTATTATTATTAATATTATTATTACTATTATTATTATTATTATTATTGTCATCATCATCATCATCATTATTATTATTATTATTATTATTATTATTATTATTATTATTATTATTATTATTATTATTATTATTATTATTATTATTATTATTATTATTATTATTATTATTATTATTATTATTATTATTATTGCTTTGCGGTGTCTTCGCACCCTAGATTATCTTTGCAGAATAGCGCGGTGTACAATTTTGGGAAGGGCACAGGATCATGTGCCCTTCCCAAAATTGTACACCGCGCTATGTCTTCCTCAACTGGAGTATGCATCTGTGATCTGTAAGGGCATTCCTAATTCCAGCAGCAACGCCAGTGAGTGGTTCCAGAAAAAAAATTCTCTAGCTCGTTTCGCTAAAAATGACTCTTGATCTCATTCTAACGCTGCTAGATTATTATCATTGCCATCACATTGCTGCCGACGAAATTGAGCTGATCTGTTATTTCTTTACAGGCTTGTACAGGGTATCATATCCTGCCCTGTAATACTCAACTGTCTCAATTTCCGAATTCCACGTAAGCTCACCAGAGAGAATAGACATTGCCATGTAACCGCCTGCCTCTGTGAACATTTGATCATTGGCAGGATACAACGTATTTAAGATGCTTACTTTTTGGAGCTCGATGTTTTTCACAGCTCCCAGTCGTTGTTCTGCTCCGAGCTTTGCACTGTACTTGCACAGCCTTGTACACTGTTTACGTTTTTTTTTTCTGCCAGCGCATAGTTGTATATGTGGAATTTTATAACGTTTTTATCCCTGATAGTTTATTATTAATGTTTGTTGTTTTTGTTTTGTTTTTTTTTCTGCGCCAGTACGAAGACTTCACGGTTGTTCTGGGGCACATTAAATAAACATTTGATTATTAATATTTGCCCAAACCAAGCTGTGCCTTTGTTGGTTGTCATACTCGGGGAACGGGCGATAGGCGGAATAATGGGCGAGTTAAAGAAGCGAACAGTTAATGCGAACACTCAAAACACAAGACGGTGACAAAACATAGCAGCCTACCTACCTGACATCACCCGTTAGGAGAAAGAGCGTTCCATTGCATTAAAACGAATGAACGTGCGTGCTAGTATAGCTGGCTGGCTGTATGCATTGGTGAGGTTCAAGAGGCTTATACGCGACTAAACACGGTATACGTACTTTCTTCTTACGTCAAACACGACACCCCCCCCCCCCCCCTTCTCTCTCGTCACTCTACAAAGTCCCGTGTATATATACCGCTCTCCCTTATTCGCCGCCCCGTTATTTCCACATTGCTCTCGATTTCATCTCACGGCAATAAAAACCGCGACACCCTCCCGCCATATATACACACAGACATATATAGACGCTCATATATATACGCACACTCGTGTCGCATTCCCTCTCGCTCCCGCGTCGTTGTCGGCACGAAGAACGATTCGAGGACACTTTTTAAAGAGATCGTGCGTCTTCCGCCTCCTTTTGTACGCGACCGCAACGTCCCCTGTCTCTTTTACTTTTTCTTATCATCACAACTCCACACACCGTAGAGTATCCTTTCCCGAGCACAACGAAGCAGGGGGGGGGGGGGGGGGGACGCTTTTCGAGCCATAAAATTACCACGCTCGACTTGTCGCGATTCGTCTAAGTTGTTTGTGTGTGTTTGAGCGGCGTCCCGGGTCTCTCGTTTTTAAAGGAGAAGACGTCGACGCTCCCTCCGGAGGACCTCCGAGGGAGGGCTTCCGGAAGAGATGGAGGACTCTAGAGACGTGCGTGTGTTTTCGACTGTGCGAATTGCTGTAGGAGTGAAAAAGCCCGACTGTGTACAACGTGTCGTCGGCGCGCCGGAGGGGACCGATAAAAGTTTGAGAGAACTGGTTTGTTCGCGCGAAGTCGTTTATATATTCTGCGCACCTGCAAGAGTGCGAGGACAGGCGTGCTCTTGTAGAGCAGCGACTGCTTCTGTCGAGTGCGACATTTTCTTGTCAGCGCGGCGTTGTCTTTTGTAACTGCCTACCTATGCTACTTGGTATGCGGCGCGAAGCGTGTACCGATAGCGTTATTTTGCGATGGCGTTAAACGATCCGCGTCGATATTTAAAGGAAGAAATTGCGTTTTCATGTGGAGGTGTGAGGATAAAGGCGCGTGTAAAGAAAAGAAAATAGAAACTGGAAGCACGTGCAAGAAGTTCCCGAACGTTTGTGAATGTTTATTTGGAGTAGTGCATTGCCTGATTATGTAATGATGTTATTGCGTGCTATCCCATGCATATTCATTCATATTATTTATTTTATCAATATGAGTGAACTGGACTAGGTATCACTGTCACTACTACTACTACTACTACTACTACTACTACTACTACTACTACTACTACTACTCCTGTTACTACTACGACGATGACGGATGTTACCACGACGACTGCTACTCCTATTATCGACGTTGTCAATGTAGTGTTATAGTAGTATTAGTAATAGTAGTATATAGGAGCAGTTGTAGTACTCTTCTAGCAGTAGCAGCCACATCTCTTGCGTGGTTCCTGCATCAGCTGTTCAATGAGCTGCCCATTGCTTTTCCATGTGACACCGGCGCCTTTCACGGCGCATCTAAGAAGTTGTACATGCAGAACGCACCGCTGCTTGTCAAATAAAACAGCGTGAAGCTTGGCAAACAAACAGGCCGATGTCTCGATACCATAGCTTAAAACAAAGAAATAAGGAAAGAAGCACTAAACAATTGAGCAAGATAAATAGAATATGTAAATATAAATCCTTGCACGGTCACTTAAAGTGAGACGCTTTGTACCATTAACACAACAAACAAATAATACGACACGATGTCCAACGTACAAACGAACAATATTCGTTACAGTACGCAGAGTTTGGCACATGACCGGTAAGCATTACATGTGTGGAAAAGTTACCATTGCTGCAACACGCACACGCGAAGTTGAATAGTTAAGCAACGCTCGGCATGTCGCACTCTGTTCTCGGCCCAATAACCCTCGCGCTGAAGCACGACCTGAGTAACAAGACTGGAAAACCGTCGCAATCCACTGGGAAACCACCGAAAGAAGCCCGCGTTGTGCCCTGTATGCAAATCCGGCCAAGTCTCGTTTTCACTACTGTCGCTCAAGGATATGGACGAACCGATTAAGTCGACGAAAACAAAAGAAACAAAAAAAAAAGAAGAAGAGCGTTTCGATGTCCCCATCACAGGCTTCCCACCCAACTCGAAGCACCGCACCGGCATCTTACCGTATATACTCGCGTAGAAAAAATATATAATAGGGAAAAAAAGAATGCCCGGTGTATAATGGAATTATAGCGAACAATTCGAAACCCTTCGCTCCTTCGCTTGAGCCGCAGCATACGAGCTAGGCTGTGCACGGCCTGCGCGTTGAGTCTCTTCAGAAGCCAGACTGAGTAAGGTTTGCAAGCCCAAACCCAGTTGGGTAACAGAAAATATGGCTAGATTAAATAAAACAAATTAAGAAAGCAGCTCGAGGGAGGGTTGAAGAGTCAGACGGGGTTGCTAACGCAGCAGAGACAAAATAAAACAAAACAAAAAAGCGTCGCACGCCAAGGTAAAAAAAAAAAGATGAACGAAGTGGACGAGAGGAGGGGATGGGGAAGGGAAAGGAGCATGCGGGGCCGGCTGAGCATAACTCATTTCAAATTCATGCACAGAAAGAAGAGAAACGCCGCCGCCCGTGGCGGCAGAAGCCCCTCGTGCGCGTGTCTGTACGTGCGTGCAGCGCCGTAAATCCCCGTAGATGCCCGCCGCCGCAACCCGGCGCGCAACTCGTCCCTGTCGCCTCTCTTCCCTCATACGCGACTGTGGTTTGTGTGTTTGGTGGGTTTTATTTTTTTTTCGGCACCGCCTGTTTTGTTTGTTGTGCCGCAGCGCTCCACCTCCTTCTCATTGGCGTATTATTTTTGAGCGATCGCCGTAAGCCGCCGCCGCAGCAGCATCCATGCAGCCGCCGTCTGTACTTGACGGCGTTACGCGCGGAGCTTGAAAATGAGCACCAACTCGGACCCCGGCACGTGGTTTGCTTTGGTCGCCTATCCTTAGTGCTGAAGACGGAGCCTGCATATTAAATTGAGAGAGAGAGAGAGAGAGAACACCCTTTACAGAAAGCCACGAATTTAGCCGGGGTACAAACTTCAAGGCAAAAGAAACAGCGTCATTTGACCCTCCTTAAGCGATTCCCGACATGTCGCGCACGGTACTGTCCCGAAAAAGACTCGTGAAGTTACTTTTGTGTCCCATGGAGCAACGAGAGTACAATGATCTGATGTATGATCAATGCTCTTACGGGCCTTCTGCGTGGATATATCTCGAAACCTCATTCTGTCTGGCTTGATTCCTAGCGAGCGATAGCTCATTGAATTCGAGTCGCTCATAGAAGAAAGCTAATTGGTCTCTACTCTGAAAGAGTTCCGCTTTTACAGCACTTCGGTCGTCGTCGTCATCACCACCATCGTCAAACTGGAGTGTACTGCCACATGATATATCCTGAACACGGGATATATATGTACAAAAAGACACATGGACCTCGGCCAAGGCTGCTGAAGGCCTTCGCTATCCCGTCTATACGTTCGTTAAATAAGACGTAGCCAGCCGGTCGTCCGCATTTAAGAATTTAAGATGGGTAGCTACGCGTGCCGCTATTCCTGTGTTGCGTTTACAAAACCAGGGGGATCTTGCGTTGAACTGCGATTTCTCAAACACTCGACCGATCTCACAGGCGAGGTCGAAGTGAAACCGATGACATGCATGTACTTCGGAACGTTATTAGAGTTATTATTTGATTTGGACACACACGCACACACACACACACACACACACACACACACACACACACACACACACACACACACACACACACACACACACACACACACACACACACACACACTGTTTCAAATTAGAAATGAAGCCCCGCCGCGGTGGTCTAGTGGCTAAGGTACTCGGCTACTGACCCGCAGGTCGCGGGTTCGAATCCCGGCTGAGGCGGCTGCATTATCGATGGAGGCGGAAATGGTGTAGGCCCGTGTGCTCAGATTCGGGTGCACTTCAAAGAACCCCAGGTGGTCGAAATTTCCGGAGCCCTCCACTACGGCGTCTCTCATAATCATATGGTGGTTTTGGGACGTTAAACCCCACATATCAATCAAATTAGAAATGAAGTTGGAGTACAGAAAGGGGGAAAGACAAAACAAACAACACAGACGAGAGCGCAACTAAGTAGTCACACGGAAAAAAAAAAAATGTCTTCAAACGCGAGGCCGAATTGGTCTTGTTCTAGAAAGTTAGCTGGAACGTTACGGTTGCGAAGCACGCCCTTTAAAAAAAGGCAGCTCGCGGGGCCCCACGCCGCGCGCAGTATACCGCCACGACTCCCTTATAGCAGCTCGTTATCGGGAGCAAGCAGAGCGCGCGCGCCACCTCAGTGGCAAACCTGCCGCCGCCTTTTTTGCTTGCCCGCTCTTCTCCACTCAACCTAAAACATTTGTTTTTTTTTTGTTTATGTATTTTCTTCCGCGGCTCTCCGTTTTCCGCTTCAACTGTTGCGGGCGCGTTGTTTTTGTTCATTCCGATTCTCGACAGCCACCCCACGTCTTCTCACAACCCCACCCCGTGGGCGGCGGCGGGAGCTCTATGAGAAGAAGGGCGGCCACTGCGAAAGAACCTGCACGCGTTAATACGGCGCGGAAATGCCGGGCCGCACGAAAGGCGAAGGAGCTAGAGAAAGAGTGGAGGAGAGAGGGGGAGACAGTACGAGAAGGTGGGATGAGGGGGGACGAAATAAAGAGAAATTGCAGCTACTTAGCTATAAATCACCAGTCACCACCGCCGCGCAGCCAAGCCACGCTGGCTGGGCTTGGCCGCAAACTTTGCAGATGAAGAGACGGGCCAACGCCACCGCGTGCACGAACGTTATAACCAGCGCCTCGGAGAAGAAGAAACTGCTGGGCGTTGGATGGGGGGGGGGGGGGGGCGCAGATTTTCATTATTCGCTCCTAAATGGGGTGCAGTATCCTGGCGTGGCTTTTCTTCTCTTTCTCCATCGAGGGCTACCGCAAAGCACCAAACGCAACGACTTTCAGAAGGAAAAGGGGGGTTATAAAGCAGGAGGAGGCAAGAAGAAGAATTCCGTCTTGTTCTTGTTGTTCCTCGATATTCTTCCTCTGGTATTTTTATTCTCGTTCTATGCCTCTCTCGCTGCCATCGGCAGCCACGGCATAGAGCTACCACGGTGTACACCGTGGTCGCTACGCCCGAACCTCTTTCCCCTTCTTCAACACGGGAGTCCAAATCTGGTTTTCCGCGAGCGGTGTTTGGCCGAGCCTCCTGATGAACGGAAGGAAGAAGAAGGCAGACAGACAGATGCAAAGCGAAAAAAAAATAAAGAAAGGCACATTCAGAGGCTAGCGAGCGCGCGCTGATGCGGCCGGCCGAACGCTTCGGCGCGCGGCGTTGTCAGTATGCGCCGGAGGCTTGGCTCGGCTCGGTGCTTGGCTGGGGCCGCTGTGGTAGCCCGCCATTAAGGCGTGATTTACGCCGTCGCCTACACGAGTTCTGCTCCTCCCACGCTGCTCTCTTTTACTCATTCGTCGAGAGTTTGGCACGGCGTGCGCATCGTTCAACTCTTCTCATCGTGACGTCCGCTTTAATTGCAGCCTCGCTGACTGCTCCACGGGTGGGAACACTACCGATCGAAGTATATATCTCCGGGGCTGTTCCTATTAGGCGGCCCTGACAATACGTAACGTTTGGTGTAGCTGTTCATAGAGGCGCTCTCTCTGTCCTCTCTCGTCAGTAGAACTAGCTTCGGGATCGACCATGCTCTGTGCGAACACATCCAACTCTCGGTATCTGCTGGCTAATTTGGTGGAGTCAAATCAAGATTCGTTTATTTACAGCTTGAAGTCCACCACCTCGTCGTGCAAGCTGTAAGCCATGAAAATGTCGACAACTTAGACATCTTCATGGCTTACGACATCTTCATGACTTCATCATCGATAGCAATCCTGATTGTTTAATTTCCCGTTAGTACATTTTTCATAGCAGATCTGTTAAGTATTGTTTTTCTTTGTTTCTTTTCACGGGTTTACTTACGGTCGTCATTAAACCTCGTCGCAAAATGATGGGGATGTATTCTCTTTTACTTCGGTCTCGAAACTTTCCGCACGCTGTCGGAGCGAATGTGTGTGTGGATCTCGTAATAAATTTCTTATTGAGAATGGTACTTGTACCTTTGAAAAAATGTTTCACACCTTAAAGGGTGATTTCACGATTAAAGCACCCTTCACACACTGTTATTATTGTGTGTTAGGGAGGGAGAAATGACTGTTATTTTGGGCCGGCAGGGACGGGGGAGGGGCGACTCCGCCTAGGTCGTGGCCTCAAGCCCTTGGGCTCTGACGGCACCCTCGGCTTGCTGGGCGGCCATTCGTTTTTTTTTTTTCTGGAAGATTTAGTATGACGAGAATTCCATTTATACGCCTTTAATTACTTACAGGGTGAATGAGGGTGATATGTTCCTAAATTACACTCAGTAATTTATTACGGTGTAGGATGTTGGGTAAATAACCTCCTAATTGTTTTGCTGTTTTATTTTGGGGGGGCTTTCGTGTGTCGATTCTCATTGTTGTAGGCAGGACAGCGAGCAGTGTGAGTTGTAGAACAAATTACCGAAAATTGACGAATCGTTCGACTCATCGATCAGTTGACGCTACAGCAAGCAGACGGTATTTCTCGAGGCGGTGCGCTGTAGCACAAATTCTCTACGAGACAACCCAAGTACAAGAAGTGAAAAAAAAAAGAAAATAAAATAAAAGATTGAGTCAGGCCGACGTTTAAAAGCGAGGGCCAAAGTCTGCCAGATACGTGCGTCGGCGTTTAAAATAAAAGAAAGGCGCAACTCAGCTCTTAAAGCCCGCCGGGGGCAATCTCGCGCCGAGGCCATAGCAAACAATCCAAGAGCCCTTCGTTCATAAAAGTGATGCTCGCGCCGGGGCTTATCTATAGCGCATTTAGGAGGCGCCTGCCTGCCTCTGCTCGCAACACTAGTGGAGGCCGGTCGCAGATTGAACGCGTTGTGGTCTAACCACAACCACTCTTAGCATAAGCGTACGTATAGAGTTTTCAGCAAGAGGGGGGGGGGGGGGGGGGCAAGCGTCACTGAACGCCCCTTCCTTTCCTTCAGCTCCCAAAAAGAAAAGCTCCGCAAGGAATGCAGAAACGGAAACTAAGCGATTACGTATACTTCTCACAAAGGCCTGCCATTGGTCCTTTTAATGCAACGTCACGCGTTCTTGGCCGTAATTATGGGCAAAAACCGTGCGCAACTGTAACATTAAAAGGGTAACAACTTGAACTTCTTGGCGTGGATTAATCGTAAAAAGATGGCGCGGGTGTACGCAAGAAGAACGAACGTTTTTTATTTTTTTTTTTACGATGAACGACGTAGCCATAACACTGAACATTAAAAAAAAGGCATCATAGCTCAGGCTGAGTAGAGGTATGGAGCCAAACTGGCGCTGCCCTCCCACCCCCATCACCCCACCCCCTCGTGCGCATGCCCCCCCCCCCCCCCCCTCTTTGTGCGCACGCTTTTGAGTGTTAGTAAAAACTGCTTCCTTAGAGTGGTGCTGCTGAGCACAAGAACTTGCTGTGACGAGCGTCATTCAAACCAAAACCCTGTCACCAGCGTCAAGGAGTGGTTGTATTATATCGACTTGTACCCAAGAAACCCGCCCAACAGGGCAGACCGCCGATAGTGCTAAACGAGTGGGGAGATGATGCCTTTGAGCACACCTCCACGATGAGCTACAGCATACATTGTTGAGAAAGACGGCGGACCGATCCCGCCGAAGCCACCACTGTTGCGAAAGACGGCGACGCCAACACGGCCCCGGAGGCGCCACTGCTTTCAACTCCGCCGGGAAGGTCACCAGCCGTTTGGTAGCGTATGTTTCTCAGCTCGCGACTGCTTCTGCGCAGAGCTGATCAGACGAGCGGACGAGACGACGGTGAGTCAAACAAGGTTTATGTACAGCATATATACAGAGGCGTTACAATTTCGGCACTGGGGCCGGCGGAGACTCGAAGAGCCGAGCTCCTCTCTCTAACACATAGGTCATCCTTTCGCCTAAAACCGCTGATCGCGACACGCCGCAGGGCTTCTTTTATTTACACCGGGCCCAACTAAAATGTCCAATCAGAAGCGCCGCTGGTCTTCAGAGCAGGCTCCTCCAATGGGGTTCGCCGCGCGATGCGTCAGGCCACCAGACATGAGGACGCCGGCTCGCTGTCACGTGCGACGCTGACTCAATGCACGTGGGCCACAGATGCGCCGCGCGTGTTCACGCCGTGGAGTTGTTCGCGCCCGGCGGGCTGCGGGCTGGCCTTGACCCAGATTGCCTGTTTCAGAGGCACGGACGTTTGACGAGGACTCGCTGGCATAACAGCACCCCCGCCGCCAGACAATGCACCGGAAAGACGAGCTGCTTCCACGGGGCTCGGATGTCAGGTGCGCTCGTTCGCCAGGTCCCTCCAGGTTCGCCTCCAGGGCCATGGGGAGAATACAGCTCCAGACTGTTCCGGGAACACATCCCATCATTGACGACGGATCCCCGCTCCACTGGCTTGTCGCCACAACTTGCTGGCCAACTTCGCTCGTCTCTTCTGACCATTTTCGGTTTCAGCACTTGTCGATGGTTCTGCAACTTGCTAAGAACGGTTCGACAACAGACAACACACGACACAAGCAAGTGCCCTCGGTCACCCGACAGAACACCAGACAAAGTATAGTACAACATATACCTATCTACGTGTTTATCGGAATTTTGTTCCCTCTACATCAAGAGGCACATGTGGGACAAAAGACCCCTAAAATGACAACTCAATTTTTTTTTCCACGTACAACAACGTAACGGATTAGAATACCACATAAAGTTGGCCCCTTGAGATCACTCTGAACGAGAGCGCTCAGCCCAGGTCGTGATGAGGTCAAAATTTTGCCCCGAATCGCCAGCCAGAAACCGAAAGGTTGAGAAGGTACTAACTAAACGCACTGCTCAATGCGCCTGCATTAACGTTTACCTTTCCCTTTTTTTTTTTTTTATAGCGAACGTCAAAGTTGCGCTGTGGAGCAACATGCTCCACCTCAGTAACCGGCCACTTTTAGGCGACGATACCTATGCGGCACCAAGAGCGGCTCACACTTGCGACGTTCCACAGGGGAACAACGATACGGCTTGCTACTGATTGACTCCTCACCGCTTAGCTCGATATCGTGTTCGATCACCGTCGGTTTCCGGGGCAGTCCGAAAACACGTCTTCAAACTCGGAACCAATCTTTCTCAGGTCCTCTTTCTCAGGTCCTCCTTCACTTAAGCTAGGCTCTAGGTTTATCTGCTCCCGGATTACTTTCGATCCCCCTTCGATTACCTCACTAGAACTCAAACTTTCTGCTTCCTCTTCCTCTGAAGCATTCAACAACAGATTTACGATCGCTTGATGTTGAACGTATGGTTTCATCAAGTTGTAAATTTTGTCCGGCCGCCTTCCTAATTTCACTTCATAATTTGTATCGCAAGGCTTCGATAATACTTTGACGGGCCCTTCCCAATCAACCTCAAGCTTGTTCCTTTTGGGTGGCTGCAGCCGCATTACCTGATTATCAACTTCAAAAGCGCGCTTCTTCCCCGATTTCTCGTAGTGCTCCTTCGACAGCACTTTTGCCGCGTTTTTCTGGCTTTCCACTCGCGCTTCAATTTGGCTTTCCACTAGCGCTTCAATCGAGAGATCCTCACGCTGCCCTCGAATGAGCGTCTCTCGATCAACTCTCGGCAGCTCGCTCCCACTTTCCGCTACAGGCGAGAGCGTTGCAACCCTCTCGCTCTGACTCAATGGCGCCACGTCGTCTCCCCCAGCGCATACCGCGCCGGCCGCTCCCGCGACGGGCCGCTCGCGTGACTGCTCACATGACTCATGCGGAAAATTTCCTTTCTGGGGTTCCGTCGACCCGCCGACAAGGTCACTTGAGAGTTCACCGCATGGAACCAAGTCAAGCTTCCGCGAAAGCTTTCGCGCTTGCGATCGCGTGGGAGCCATGCACGCTAAGTTGGGGAAGAACGATTTGCCCTGCTCTTTGAGAAGCTGCTCTGAGTTGTTGGAGAAGAGATAAGCAAAACGATCGGGAAGCGCGGCAGACACAGCCGCTTCGGTGCAAAGCTTACCGAACGGGCCTTCAATGACAACCGTGGCGATAGGTAAGCAAGCACTCTGCTCCTCGGCGACTTGCCTGATCCACGCGCATTCTCCTGTAAAGTCATCTGGAGACACCAATGAAGGATGGACAACATCCATGGTTGCCGCGGAGTCTCTAAGTGCTCGACACGCTTTCCCATTCACACTAATTTCTTGGATATACGGCTCCAACAACCGCATGTTCTTTTCCGATTCTCTAATTGTTGCAAAAGCAAACTTTTGCTTACAGTTTATCGCGATGTGCCCTTCCTTTTTGCAGTTGTAGCAGATTAGTGGCTTCCGTGATTCAAACGCCCGTGTGGTATCAGTGCGTTGTTTAGAGACCTCACTCGATTTTTCCGCTTCTGTTTTCTCTTCCTCTACAGTGTCCTTCGTAAGAGACGGGTCCTTTTTGAAATTACGGTGCGGAGCGGGTTTCCGTTGATCAGGTTTCTTTGAAAAGCCCTCTTTTCTTTCATCCTTTTCAACGCGCACTGCCCTGCTATGCAACTTTCGGCGAGTATAATACTCCTCAGCTAACTCTGCTGCCTTGTTTAACTGTACTTCACCAAGTTTGTCCTGCAGCCAAAGTTTAACATCCTCCTCGATGCAGCGGTAGAATTGCTCCAATGCAACGCATTCCACCACTTTATCGCGGTCGTCATAAACACCTTCGCCCTTGAGCCATTCGATCAAATCGGCTTTAAGACGAAACGCGAAGTCAACGTGTGACTCATTCCCCTTTTTAGCATACCGGAACCTTTGCCTGAAAGCCTCGGGTGACAACTTATAACGTCTCAAGAGCACTTCCTTAACCTCGTCATAGCTCTCAAACGCTTCCCTCGACAAGCAAGTTATCGCGTCGGACACTTCGCCGGGAAGAAGAGCTAGCAGGTTCCGCGCCCAAAGAGACTGCTCCAAAGCATTTCGCTCACAGACGTGTTCAAACTTGACGAGATACTTCGCCATGTCCTCGCCCACTACGAACGGTGGCAGTTGATCCCGAATTCTAATACCGCTGACCTGAATCGTCGGAGAAGCTGCGCTAGGCGCCTGCGAACACTGTAGGATTGCCAATTCTATTCGTTTCATCTCGAGGCGCTCCTGTCTCTCGGCCTCCTCGCGCTCGCGACGTTCGCGCCTTTCAGCTTCTTCACGTTCGCGAGCTTCTCGCCTTTCAGCCTCTTCACGTTCGCGAGCTTCTCGCCTTTCTTCACGTTCGCGAGCTTCGCGCCTTTCTTCACGTTCGCGAGCTTCGCGCCTTTCAGCCTCTTCACGAGCTTCTCGCCTTTCAGCCTCCTCACGTTCGCGAGCTTCTACTTCTCGCCTTTCAGCCTCCTCACGGCGTGCTTTAATATCCACCCAGGCCTCATCGACTTCCTCAGCCGACACTCCCTCATCCTTCATGATCTCAAGGATCGCTTGCTTTCGTTTCGCACGGCCCAAAGTAATGCCGAGTTCCTCACAAATTTCGATGAGTTCCTTCACTTTAAGGTTCTCCATCGTTCACACTAGCCTCTTGCTGTTTGCCCCTGTTAAGAATCTACTTGCCGTACCCACTATAAGCCTACTAGCAAGACGCGCAAGCAATTTTAACACTGCCGTGTTTACCCCCTCCGCATTAACTTTGGTTTCAAAGCGCTTCGACTTGGCTTGAAACGATCAAAGCTCACTTCAATGCTTCACACAGCCCTTCTCTAAACTACTACAACCTGAGCTAGAGTAGTCTGGTGAACTGAGGGGAAAACATCAGGCACTCACCGCATCGATGTCGCTGACGCCGGCCGATCCCGCAGCTGCCAACCACTGTTGAGAAACGGCGGACCGATCCCACCGCTGCCACCACTGTTGAGAAAGACGGCGGACCGATCCCGCCGAAGCCACCACTGTTGCGAAAGACGGCGACGCCAACGCGGCCCCGGAGGCGCCACTGCTTTCAACTCCGCCGGGAAGGTCACCAGCCGTTTGGTAGCGTATGTTTCTCAGCTCGCGACTGCTTCTGCGCAGAGCTGATCAGACGAGCGGACGAGACGACGGTGAGTCAAACAAGGTTTATGTACAGCATATATACAGAGGCGTTACAATTTCGGCACTGGGGCCGGCGGAGACTCGAAGAGCCGAGCTCCTCTCTCTAACACATAGGTCATCCTTTCGCCTAAAACCGCTGATCGCGACACGCCGCAGGGCTTCTTTTATTTACACCGGGCCCAACTAAAATGTCCAATCAGAAGCGCCGCTGGTCTTCAGAGCAGGCTCCTCCAATGGGGTTCGCCGCGCGATGCGTCAGGCCACCAGACATGAGGACGCCGGCTCGCTGTCACGTGCGACGCTGACTCAATGCACGTGGGCCACAGATGCGCCGCGCGTGTTCACGCCGTGGAGTTGTTCGCGCCCGGCGGGCTGCGGGCTGGCCTTGACCCAGATTGCCTGTTTCAGAGGCACGGACGTTTGACGAGGACTCGCTGGCATAACAACATGCAGAACCGTCGCCCGGTTGGAAACCGTCTACGAAGGAAGTGGAGGCGGTATCTCGAAATGGGGAGGATGCGTTCGCGATAACTTGTGAAGTCACTTAAAGGATAGCACTATCCAGTCATGAACGCCGTTTCTTTTTTTTTTTTTCTCTTATAATTGAAGTAGAGTACGAGACACCGTACTGGAGCGGGTGCCGTTGTGACGTGACAAAGAGTAATTTGGTGCTGCTCATCTAGTTTAATGCATGTAGAAAATATCGTTTCCCTTCAGAACCATCACAATGCGGTAGTCACTGCGTGCTTTCGAACCCGGAACTCGCAGCAAGTCATGTCGCCACATTGTGAGCCTCCTGGATACCGCCTATATACTGAATAAGAAACACGGACACACCGTCAACATAAGTCACAGCCTTGTCGTATACAGCGGCCAGCGTTCCTTTCTGGATTGGATTGGATAAACTTTTATTTGGTCCTCCAAAACACAGATCACTGGAGCAGTCATATTTTTAATTATTAACACCATTCTGATTGATTTGTGGGGTTTAACGTCCCAAAACCACCATATGATTATGAGAGACGCTTAACACCATTCTAACACGAAGTTCAGTTGGTCATTGTGCTGGTTCCGAAAATATATGCACACGCCGAACTATATATGCTAACGGAAAACGCTCATTCTTTTCAGAGTTTGGTTTACGACTTTCTGCCAGTTATCGGCATAAACGTACACAGGCGAGCAAATTTCACGCTCCCACTCAGTTTTGCGAACACAATGGAGCGTGTGGGAAATGTTTTACGCGTTTCAAAGCTCATCTCTCAAGTCCTGAATTCGCTTGAGCCGGGACACAGGTGCGCCGCGGTCTGTACACAACGCTCCTAAACTCTCCACATTCAATTCTTTGTAGCTCAAAAGAGACTAAAACTTGGCCGGGTGTTTACTCGAAGGTGAGTGTTCGGACGTTTGTAAATGGGTCCGCTTATTGCACCTTCTTAAGGCTTACGATTTTCGGGTTTCGTACGTGCCAAAATCACGGCGCGATTATAAAGCACGTCGTAGTTGGAGACCCCAGATTAGTTTTGACCACTTGAAGGTGTTCTATTCTGCATTGTTTGTTGTGAATATCACCCTAACTACTCCATTTATATAAGTTTTGCAGCGAAAGAACTAGTGGTTGCCGAAAAACAAAATCATGCCAACGAAAAAAAACAAAACAAAAAGAGGCGTAGCAAGCACGTACCGAAATAAAGTAATGAAAACAACTTGGTCAGGCATTCGCATTGCAATAGAAATCGCGTTCGTACGCATTCATACGCTAGTTCTGTCCACAATATACTCATTAACAGATCAATTCGTATATAGCAACACATATATGTGATGATTAGGCGCTTGTCTGGTCCGGTTGTCCACTAAGAAGTCCTTTAGGAAGACGTTTTGCCTCTATACTGAACGAGATTTTCGGGTTATACTGTCCAAGTGGAATTTCGTAATGTGAAGGGGGAGTTTGTCCAAGCTTGCCAGTTCTTTTCGGTAACTTTCGTATCGCATTTGCGTACGTTGCACATTCCAAAAAGAAAACACCCAACATTCTCATCTTAATGACCAAAGTAGCACCTTTATCGCGCACTCAGTAGTGGCTGGGAACCAAACCCAGATATTCGTGCTCATTTGTTGAATACCTCAGCCATGATACCCCCCCCCCCCCTCCTTCTGAAACGAAGGAAGGGCGGCCGACCGACAAGCATTTTGTACTCGTGAACACCCTGTGGATTTATTAGAATCATCAACGAGGACATGAAATATTACTCGTAGGCCATGCGAACGTTCAGCCTATTTGTACGTGCGGTCAAACGCCTATATATATATATATATATATATATATATATATATATATATATATATATATATATATATATATATATATATATATATATATATATATATATATATATAATGAAGCGTGCATGCTTGCGACGTTGAATATATAGAGCTTTATAAGTAATTTGGCTGGAGAGACAGTTCTTTTAGTGACGTTCGACTATATATATGCATAGACTCTGGTTCCTCAAAACGTTGTCGGTATACCTATTCCGTCATCTTATCGCGCATCCGTGCATCATTAATAGAAACATGCTATTGTCACACATAGCATAACTTGAAAGTGGGGGCACCACTCGAGCAAAACAAGTTGCCGAGCAGAAAACAAGTGGCTGATTAGTTTTCCTGACACTGGGCGTTCCTTCAGTTGACATTGGTCATTCTCGTTTGTCTCGTTCTCTTTCTCCTTATCCCCGTTTGTACGACCACTTTCTGTTGCCACGAATAGTTACGAAGTAGTCAACGTTCCAACGTTCTAATTGTACAGGCATGTCAGGAGGAGGGAAGGGGAGAGACTTTCACTTCGGAACCCATAACAAGTAAATTAGGGTAATGAGCCGCAGACAGCCGCCAGCCAAGCAGTAAGTTACAGCGAACCTCCCGAAAGGGAAGTCTCGCTTCCATGTGGTGTCCTGCGGAGTTCATAATCTTTTTGACCACGGCCCGCTTCAAAACTCGAGCGTGTATGTATACGCGCAGGTCGAGCCCCCCTGTGCGTTGGTTGCCAGGAGTGCCGTCGCTTATCTCTCTTTAGAGGGTACCCCGTGAGCTAACTCGGTTGCTGATAACGACGCCCGTTTGTTGTCTGGCTTCGACACTTTTACATTCTCTCCTCATGCCAGGTGCTCCATTTTTTTTTTTTCGTGTCTGAACACCCTCCATCAGCTAAGCTTATCTCGATGCGTTTGCTTGTTTTTTTTAGCACTTCTGGTTTGTTTACGGCCTTGTTTCTCGTTTTTTTTTCTCTCCCCTCCCATATGCGCAGCCCGCACCACGGGTACTTTTTGCGCAGCGGGCAAAGGTGGTTGCGCTCTTCCGCGAGGTCGGAATTTCGACCCCCGCCGTTGGCATGAAAAAAAAAAATCACTTCGTATACAGAGTGTGGTGTATCGCGCGCAAAACACACAAACACTTACACGTTGTTGTTTTTTTCATTTTTTTATTTTTGTATATACTAATGAATCGCATCTATGTTGCCTGTTCAAACCTTCCGACTGTGTGAGGCCTCCTAAATTTTCGAGCGGAGCGGAGAGTGGTCGCATTTTCGCGGATTCCCGCGGTTATAACACCTCCGTAAGCCAGGAACGTCAACAGGGGGGTAGGCAGGGGAGAGCGGTCACCCCCCACCTTCTCGCCTGCCCCCCCCCCCCCCCTCTTTCACCTCGTCCCCGCTGGACAGCAGAGAAAGCCCCCAACCCGATTTACAGTAAAGCAAATCCTGGCGTCGCCTCTGCCGTCAGCTAGTTAACACCTAATCTTTTCTTAAAGATAGCTGCATACACAGACGGGTTAAAGGGAGGATTAAAAGACGGGTGTTGCCGCAAACATGAATCTGTGAAAGGCAGCGACTGTTCTACGACTTAACTGACCCTGCACCTATGTAGTGGGTCTGCGATCCGGTGGCTTTGACGGGTAAAAAGCTGCTGACTTACTGTGAACTGTCCTTCACGAGGTGTACAGACAGCTCTGCAATCCAAAAAAAATTCCCTCGATTACGGCTTAGTTACTTCAATAGGGGTTACATTCATATAACTCATCTAGTCAAAACGACGAGCTAACAAGGACCAGATGCGCAGGAAAAGTATACAGACGGCCTATAATAGAAAGCATCGAGGGCCAGTGGCGTTACACCTTGTTAAGCTGGAAAAATTGCAAAATGCGACGTTATTCAGCTTAAGTTTCGCATGTGCGGCGCTTCACTGGAATCTATGTAGAGATGCTACAAAACCAAAACTAAAAAAAAAAGAGACAATGTTTCCTTTTCTCAACATCTGGAAGGACACGACGTACGTACAAAGCGCCTGCGTTATCGGCGGACAAGACTTGGGCGAATCGGATAGCCATCGTGTTACATGGAACGCACGACCTCGTTTCTGAACTATACTCCGTTTGTTTGTCGTACTTTTTTTTCCCTCTGTCAATAGGGCGACGTGTCACTTGAGTGCGAAAGCGCCATTTTCTCGCTTTCACATCCTGCGGACATGTATTTGCCGAATCGTCACTTATCTCTTCCAAAGCCACGTTCGAATACGCATCACAGCGAAAAGGATGTCATTCAAGAGATATCGCAGAAGTGTTTTAGTGAAAAATTCATACTCCACGTTTGATAAGTCGCACAGTCCCTTATCAACGCCCTCTATACCAGCTGAGACCTCTTCGTATCCTCCTCTGTTACCGCCTGCGTCACCACACTACGACGGAGCTGTTTTGTCGGACTCGGGCGCTTTCGTGAAACGCAAGACAGCACCAACGAACGGATTCGCAACGCGCCGTAAGCAGAGGCGCTCCGTCTGGCTGCGCGAAGCCTGGAGTCGCCTTGTCGCAGGACTAAGCTCAGCAGGTGTGCAGCACTTTCGGCTTAGCACCTTAACCTTTTAGGCTTACCAATTCAAATCGGCTCACGGAGTTCACAAGGGTCCATTCTTTTAAGCGAAACAAAACCAAAGCACAACGATAACCATGAAGCCGCAAGTGCGTCCGAATCCTGCAAGTACGAAGAGTATAGACCAATTCGTGTACTACCCATCATTCCCATGGTGGCTTAATCTTCGCAGCGCCAGTGTTCTCTCTAGTAAATATTGTATTAAGCTCTACAGCCGTAACTTCACTAACGAGCGCTCAGCAACTTGCATTTCTAAAAACGCATCCTACTCTACCATCGTAGTGTGATGACGTCTACGACAAGTGCAGAGGCCTTGGTTAGTCTACAGGACGCTACCCTTGTGCATTGGCCTTGGTCGACTCGAAGGCGATGCTCGTGTTCTTCTTTTCTTCAGTCGATGTACGGTCGGTGTATCGGTACCCTCATCATAGGAAAGCTTTCTCCACCAAACGTGATTTTTCACTGCCTCCGAGATTAGAGGCATCGGAAGCTTTCTCCGGCAAATGCGCCTCCGGGATGAGCACGTCAGCGTAGCTTTGACCAAGCGACAACCCGCCTTTTTCCACGATGCCGCTGCGCATGCGCCCTTCCCTAGCGGACAAATCGCGAAACGTCACCCGGTCTCTGAGGCCTCCATTCTATAGCAATGCCAGTTCTCCCGGCCCCCTTACCAGAACACTACCCAAACACCAGAGGGCAGCACAGAAAAAATGGAAAAAGCTTATTTCGTAATGACGTCATAAATTCGACTCCATATGACGTCACGTCATTACGCGATGGTCATTTTTGCATCACTCGCGTTCACGCTGGCGGTCACGTTTGTTGTTTGACGAGGCATCTGAGGCATATCATTCACAGTTTCCACGGTGCTTTGTACAATATACCACCACTACTGCCTAACAATGACCACTTGCCGTCGCCAGAACGTGACGCAATTGAACGGAAAGACCTAGAAAATACCGTCGCACGAAACAGTAAGAAAAAAAGCTTTAAAAGGACATAGGGCTTATCATCGCATTCACTCTCCTCTCTCATTCTTCCTTTCAAAATGCGTCTCGCCACATCCGCACTTTTTCAATCTAAACCAACATCCTTATCTGCCGTGGTGTCCTCTGATAACGGGGGCGTTATAAACCTGTCTCCATCCCGCCTGCCGCTTGTCTCGTTTTATACTTATTTTGTTGTTTTGTTGTTTTTCTAACGGCGTTATCAGCGTTTCCGCCTCCACCCCCCTGCCTAAGAGGTGTGGGGAGGGGGCCTCGAGAATTTTCGCGGCTGTTTTTCTTTCAGCACGTGTTTGATAGCGGGTGCACACAACACACCCTGCGTTCACTTTCACCCCAATGGCCTGCCGTCATCTCCATCGCCGAGCTTTCGCGATCAACGCGCTCTTTACCAAAGCATTCTCACACGGGGCTGCGCGACCGAGTGACGCCGAATTCGGACGCAATACGCCACTTTCACTCCAGTCAGCCAGAGCTCAACGGCGAAGTGACCGCAGTAATAAAAGAATGTGCGGGAGACGAGCGAGCGAGAGAGGGAATGAGAGAGATGAAAATGAAAACTCGAGCAAAAAGAACGTTTTGAGAGTTAAGCGCTCCGATAAGACGCGGCGCTTTCGCAACTTCTCTCCCCCCCACCCTCACTCTTGTACGCCTCCGCTTCACACTCACCGCTCTCTCCTCTCTCTCTCTCTTTCTCACCTCGGCTTTTTGCATGCGTCTTTTTGAAAGAACGTATACGCAGGCGTACACTCCGGCTAACTGTACAAGAGTCCCTTTCCTTCGCGAACTTTCTTTTTTTTTTTCATTCATTCTGTCTCCTCTCCTCCTCCGTTCGGTTCTCGCTCGCATTTTCGCCGCTTTCGCTCTCGACGTGGACAGGGCAGACCGTTATACGCGTCGCCGATGAGCTGCTGTCGGGGACTCCCCGAAGGAGCACGCGACGACCAGGACGTTTCGGCAAGGAGGAGGCCACGAGACCCGACCTGAGAGAGAAGCGGAGAGAGCAAGGAATCGCGCGTTTTTCTGCTCTCCAAGACTCCGCGTAATACGAAAACCATGTGCGTCCCGGTGTAATCCAGCAGGCCTGGACTGTATACGAAGCGTTAGTGTCCGGTCGTCGTTCGCTACGCGACTTGGCATTTTGACTGCGCCACTTTGATTTGGACTGCGTGTGAGACACGCATGAACAATCTATCGTGACGTAGCGACGGATTCGGCGGCACTCCCCTCCAACGCTGATCAACGTCGCACCCCGGCGCAGGACTGAATGACGGCTATCGACAGGCTATCGTGAGTGTCGTTCCTCGGCGTCAGCCTTTTTCTTGCCTTGTTTACGCGCTCGCTTGTTGCCGTTGCTACCACGCAATCCTCAGTGGGCGGGTGTCGGACTGGCGGGTTCGTAATCACGCCCAGTCCGGGCATTCCCGTAGTGAACGTGGTCATCGCGTGACGAGCGGTGACGTAACGAGATGACGTCATGATGTTATGCTGTTCTCACAGCACGCGCCATTCAAAAGGTGAGCGCAAGGCGTATGAACCGCCGTCCGATTACCCCATAGATGACAGTGCTCGCCCTAACCTCGCATAAACTCAGAGTTTATTTCTTTCTTTTTCATTTTTTGTTTCTTGTTTACGCTTAGCAGTTCACTTGATTGCTCAGCGGGAGCTATACAGTTATACATGACAAAAAAAAAAATGCTTATGCGCTAGGTGCCCATAGGTAGATCTTTATCGATGTTGCTTACATGAAGTACTCGTGAAAGGTATTAAATTTCACTTCAGCACCGAATACGAAGAAAAGGAAGAAGAGAACAGCGCTTCCCTGTACATCTTCATCCTATTTCTTCTTCCCGCTTTCTGGTTTTTATGCTGTTGCGAAACTTTGCAGTCATACTTCGTGTAAGGACGCAAAGCATTTATTGGGCGTTCATTTAGCGATCCCATTGCGACAGTGTATACTATTGTTTCTTTCTTTCTTTCTTTGTTTCTTTCTTTCTTTCTTTCTTTCTTTTTCTTTCAAGGACGTCATTGATGAAATGGGCTGGGATCATGCACGTTTGGGGAAACAATTTTTTTTTTAATGTCATCAGTTGTTTGCCAATTTTGAACACCATGCACTCTGGGAAGAGTCACGGTGCTATCGAAGTACGCTATTTTCCTATCAATGGAGTGCACCGACAATGCCGCGCCGACCCGCCGTGCTGGTCGCATTGTTATGAAGCTCTACCGCCAACCCGAAGGTGCCGCGACCAAAGCAAGGTTCGCAATTCCATCGAGGCGAAGTGCTCTTAAAGGCATGGGTACTTTGATTTACACGCCCGACAAAGGACACCGAATAGGAGCTCTCCCACTAGAGCGTCCCTCTTAATCAGATGGTGGTTTTGGGAAGCAATACTCCGACAATTATTATTATTAAAATTGTGTAGCACTGCTTGTAGCGCCATCTCTCGAACGCTTTTAACAGAAAGTGCGCGAGTGATTGGCGACCTGATAAGCGTGCCCGTTTCTTGTTTTCGCAACGTGCCTTTATTGTGGCAGCTCTTGAAACGTAAACATGTAATATCGCTGCACGGCTGACTTCGTTGCGACACGGGCGCACCTTTATTTGCTCGTCGTGTATACCAGCGTCACTACGCCATCTTGTCTGTCGAATAGTTAAAAAAAAACATAATCGCCTGAGGGAACTTTTGTGCGACGAAAAGACTTATTACACTTGTGAACTAATTGTTGCTCGCAAACTAAAGAAAATGCCTTCACTCCGACGTCCGTGTGTATATAGACATGCGAACATCACCTGATTAGTTAACTCGAAATACGGTTCTTGTTACCTCATCAAATGTCTTACTGGCCGCTTTTCACTCGTTCTCGCTTGGCGCGCTGTTGTGCGGAGCCGCGGCCTACTGAAATCGCAAGCATCAACCTCAGCCCCGCCGCGGTGGTCCAGTGGCTAAGGTACTCGGCTGCTGACCCGCAGGGCGCGGGTTCGAATCCCGGCTGCGGCGACCGCATTTCCGATGGAGGCGGAAATGATGTAGGCCCGTGTGCTCAGATTTGGGTGCACGTTAAAGAACCCCAAGTGGTCTAAATTTCCGGAGCCCTCCACCACGGCGTCTCTCAGAATCATATAGTAGTTTTGGGACGTTAAACCCCACATATCAATCAATCAAGCATCAACCTCATCCGTGCAGCCCACGCCCCACCGTCTCAGAGATCACCTCTTTCGCGTCAATCATCGGAGCTCACGACGGGAATTCAGTTGTAATCTTATCGCTCCATCTGAAGCTGGACTTTTGAACGCGTTACGACCGAATCGGTGACCCTCGTGCATACCCGGTATCACTAGGTGCTTTGCTAATCCCGATTAAGCCTGATTAGGATCAGAAGATTAAGAAGTGAGTGGCTCCATTGTGCAGCTTGCGTGAAGGAGCCAATCACAATCGAGAAATTCTATCCGGATCGGTTTCGATCGCGATCAGGAAGCTTGTCCGTGTGCCATCGGTATTAATCTAACGAAGCACCGGCCACCTGTTCGACATAAATGCACACATACATCTCTGCGGCTTCCTTTCTTCTTAATCAAGGCTGAAACGTACGACGAACGTCTGTCGATCCTGAATCATACGGTAATCGCTCTTGTCAGACAGTCGCTGAGTGAGTGAGTGAGTGAATGAATGAATGAATGAATGAATGAAGGAATGAAGGAATGAGTGAGTGAGTATGCATGTGTGTGCGTGTCTCACATTTCTGAGGATCAGTATGCAGAACCTGCTGTTGTTCGGTACATATACCGAGAACACAACGCACGTACACAAACGCGATGTCCTCGTCCTCGTCATATCATCGTCGAAAAAGACGAGTAATCTGCTTCCGCCAGTCGAATCCGCGATACTCGTCTTTTATACTATTCATGCTACAGCCGCTCAATTCACGAAACTTACACAAACAATTACACGTATACGCAAGTCTAAGCTGACTTGCATGTATACCGCTGCGTGTGCACGTAATCCCACAGTTTCTCGAAGGCAAAGCGTCCACGCATTCACATACCGTTTTCTCTATAGCGAGTTGTACAATTTCTTTCCAGCTGCGCCGCACATAGATAAACGAAGGAGTCGTGGCATTCCGGATCGCTTTTTATCCTTATCGCCCGTAAACAGGCCGTTTCCGGAAGAATTTTTGCGCACGCATAACACGGCTTAGACAGCGAGTCGGACGCGTGAGCGAATGGACACCTTCTGTGGCTCCTTTTTCACGTGCACGGCGTAGTTGCCTGTGTACCCGGAACGATTTGCCAGTTATATTAGGTCACCACGACAGCGTTTCAAGGGGTCCGGTTGGTATACCGGCATGTAAGGGGCCCGGGCTTGCGTTACATTCACGAAACACACACACACACACACACACACACACACACACACACACACACACACGCACACACACACACACACACACACTAGGTGGATACATTCGCGATGCGGTGATTGCCCGTTTACGTGCAGTAGGGGTCCTGGACAGTTCATTGCCATTTACGTGACGGTGACAACGGCTTCATCGTGACAGAAATGACATCGCCATCGTGATAAAGACATGGGCTACGCAGTCTTCTTCTTCTTATCATCATCATCATCATCATCATAACCATCATCATCATCTCTACAGGCGTTTCAAACAGAAATGCAGCTACGATGTACTTTCTCTGTTGTTTTGCTGCCGGATATATCGGCTGCCTCGCTTATAGAATGTTCACGGCACTCGGCTTCTGACCCGAAGACCGCGGATTCAGTCCCGCTTGTGGCCGTCGCATTTGCGATGGAGACGGGAATGCTAAAGGCCCGTGTAGTACATCGAACATTTAATTGCGCGCTAAAGGAATGGCAAGTGTCTCATTATTATATTGTGTTTTTGGCACGTAAAACCCTCACAATCACTATTATTATTATTATTATTATTATTATTATTATTATTATTATTATTATTATTATTATTATTATTATTATTATTATTATTATTATTATTATTATTATTATTATTGCTGGATTGCACGCACGTGACAGCTGCGTAATGTTTCTGAATGCTTCCATGGATTTATGCACGAATGGAAGGGTGGGATCAGACTCAGAATCAGTTTTAGTGTAAATAGTACATAGAACACATTGTGGAAATATGGAAGGTCCAGAAGTCAAAGCCCGCTGAATATAAATTAGGGTAGGTAGACATAATTTTGTTATGCATGATAGAAGTATGGCGTGAGTCGTCAAAGCATGCGGTTGCCGCTTTTCGGTGCTGTACTCTACCGCGTAGCATCACGTGGTCTCTCAATGGCATGCGCTGTTCAATTGGTTCAATAGTCCGATTGACATTTCACGAGTGTTGCCATTAACCGTTCACACCTGGTGACAGACGTGCCGTGGGGCGACATCGAAGGCCAACTTACGTGCAAGGTTATGTCGTGGGTACTTACTTCTAAAAGCTACATATGCTTTACAGACCCCATCAGTTGTCTTTAGACGCACTTCTCGAGGCATAACTTGTGCACGTCTTTCAAATACTGGTCGACGGAGCACAAAAAGAGAAAAAAAACGAAAATAATTTATAGTACCGTCAACGTGTCATGGCCGTTATGGGCGCTATGTATAGACCTGTCACGAATTAGTTTACACGCCGCCATCTTGGACTGTCGACGTTTTCGTTTTGTATAAGTGCCAGAACAATATTAAAGATAGGCCAGCTCATGCACAACTAACGATCGTACGAGATCATTCGACGTTTAAAGTACTTCGTTGTTTCATTTAAATTTTCCGACTTACAAAAACTGGGAGATCAATTTACAAAAGCACAAGACGGTGGCGACAGCGGATCGGGAAAAACAAAAAAAAAAATGCGTCGATATGACGTGTCTGCCGGCAGCCATTTTTTTTTCTAAAGAAAACTAAGAAGAAAAAAAAAGATAAAAGACCACGTGAGCGCTGCAGACGAAACGCCGATGCAACCGCTAGGTTTTTTTCCCAGAACGTTTCAAAACTGTTTCTACGCATTCTCACTCACAAAGCAACGGAATCGGGATGTCGCTATCTTATCTGGCGCTCCAAACCTTTTATCTTCAAGGCTTAATAATAACGTAAACCGAGCTAGGTAAGTGGGGCTCGAATCTCTTTCGCTCTCTCTGCGCTAGAGAGGAAATGGCGGACATTCTCGTTTCGTCAAAATAACACTCCAGGGACAAGGCGTTCTACAACAGGGGGCGCCTGCCTGGAGGCCAAGCGGGGAGAGTATACGAAAACCGTGGTCAACCCCCCCCCCCCTCTTCCCTTTCTACTGTGTCCACAAGCTTTCGGTATCATTCCTTCGCTCATACCAAACGCCTGTAATAACGGCGACATCTCCAAGTGCAGCCGCAGGAACAGCCTTGAGAAAAAAATGTTACTGGCACCTGGCCCTATCGCGTAAGCCTAACACACACACACACACACACACACACACACACACACACACACACACACACACACACACACACACACACACAAAAAAAAAAAAAACAGGTGTTCAGGAAATCATCGTGAATCCATTGTTGTCGCAAACTTAGCCTTCATGCTGCAGAGGGCATTATATTTACGATGTTCCCGTTTACACGCCCCAAATGCGGAACGCATTGATATACGGATACAAGCAGGAGCAAGTGAACTTCAAGTATACGTGTTGTTCACTGAGGTTCAATCAACATTATCGTGAGATACGTGTTGGGTTTTTAGCCATGCACAGCGAATTAAGTTTAGATGCCTTCGCATGGTGCGATTCATTTGTCTTACAAAAAGTAGTCACACCAAGGCCGGTTCAGATATCAAGGCGAAATCGCCATCACCAACAACCTCACCGTCATTTTCGCTGCGCTCTGCACTGCAGGGCAAAGGCCTCTCACATGTTCTGCCACTCAACCCCGTCCTCTGCTCTCTGATGCCATGTTATAGCTGAAAACTTCTTAGTCTCATCCGTCCACCTAACGCGTTTGCCTTCTCTGGGAATCCAGTCAGTTACCCTTAAAGGCCAGCGGTTATCCAGACTACGCACTACGCGCCTGGCCCATGTCCATTTCTTATTCTTTCAGGGTGGGTCAGGGAACAAACGGGGGTTATTTATATATATCATAATTGAAATAGAGAAGAAATCCTTGCATGCCTAGTCAAAAGGCGAAAGAGTGACCATCGGGGTCGGCGTCGACACGATCAATGCAAAAAGGCACGCAATCAGGGATTACGTTTTATTCGCCTCATCATGTGACGTGACTACTACGTCATATAACTCCTAACTCCGTTCCTTCATGACGTCGTTGATTACGCCGTCGCGCAGAATCATACCTGGTTAGAAAGGTGTGCCGATCCCGGAGGCCGTGCTAAACCACGTCGGAAAAACTTTCTAAGGGCTCTCACTCTTTCCCTTTGGTTTGTATAGGTCTCTACTTCGAAGGGAATTCTCTTGCAAAAAATAAATAGTTCTAGAGTCGGAAACGCGACACGCCCCAATTCTGCCTGATTCCATCAATATTATCTACGTATGTATGCATTTAAAAAAATATACATTGAACGTCACCGCAACACTGCGCCATGTTGGTGCAGTTTCGTTGCGTTATGCATGTCACCTATTTGAAAGACTCGAGGCGATGTCATGCACGAAACTGTCGCGCGTCGCTCATATCGACGGTACACTTCAACTCCCATTGCTTCGCACAATGCGGCTATCGCGTATCTAGATAAAACCGAGAGTTAGATGCAGCGCTGAAAGAACAAAAACTCTGGAACTAGGACGCCTCCAAAGAGGAAGAAAAAAAAAGACGTCCTTTAAAAAAATATACGAGAACAGTGGGGCGCTGAAGAGTGCCACGCTCGACGTCGCGATAGCGACTGTATAGAGTGGCTGCCCTGCGCTGGCCCCGCTATACCCCACCTTTCCGGGTCACTCGCTATCTCGACAAAAACTTTCTCCAGTCGAGCAACATCTAACTGCAAAGTGAGCAACATCTAACTGCAGCTCGCGGTTCGGCTGACGATCGCTGTAAGTTAACTCTGTCCTGGTCAGCGCACTTTTTGCATGACTGCGGTTCAAGGTGGCAGGCTCATCTCTTCGCTTCCGTCTTGGGGTAACGCCTTGGGCTTTCGCGACAACGATCTGACGTAAGTTCCATCACATGGCTCCCCGGACCACACTGGGAATAGCTGAAAGTTCACCTGCGGCGTGGTTTCTACGAGTACACAGTTCGAGGTGCCTTCGCATCAGTACAAAACAGCGTTGTATCGATATGGAATCGAATGTATGCAGCCTAATGCGTACCGCGAGATTACGAGATATAAATCGTTCAGTCACTTGAACTCATATCATCAAGCGATCCTGCACGAAGGTCGCGCTTGGTTTCAGTATGATGAAGATCATAGTTATTGGCGTTACCAGTAAAAATATCATAATGAGACCCTGTTCTGTTTTCTCTACAGATCGGCGTGCGTTAAAAGCTATCGGGTTGTCAAATTGACTCAGTCCTCCAGTATTGGGCCTACCTCAGTTCACACGACGTTTTTGACTCGTCAAACCCCACTAAGTCAATTAAATAGCGTAAAACACAGCTAATAAGGTATTAAACTCCTGCTGACGCCATCGTGAATGCATCACGCAGTGGTCATGATTCTGCTGATACAACGCATCGTCGTGGTGGTGGTGATGTCGATGATCCCTTCGACCAAACCCGGATTTCATAGATACACTCAATTTGATCGGCTATTGAAGATTACGAGGCAGACCCTAGAGTTACGAGAAAGCGTATATACGGTGCTTTGAAAAGTGCACGATATCCGGGCCTTTTCAAATCAAATGATAAAAACCATACGACTCTAGAATTGTACGAATGATGCGCAGTTGTGCGACGCAAGTGGTGCTTGTGAGGAGCGCAGTGGAACGTCTAACAGAGGCCGGTTGCCCCAGAACTTCTATCAAGGCGAGCATTTAAACACGAAAAAAAAAACTTGAGGTTTTGGCAAATAATGGAAATAAGCAACACACTGTATACAAAATTGCACACTGCACTCATGCCTGGAACGCACGACCACCACGTCGCAATGCAAAGTTCATTTAATTTATTGTTATTTCAAATACAGATACCGCACAACCTTTTTTTCCCAATCAGCCTAACTCAGTCCAAGCATCGCAAAACTATAAGTAGTGGTCGGCGAAGCATCACCGCTTACAAAGCAACCAAAGTGCTTTTGGAAGACGGACGTATTTTCTCGGAATTGAATGAGGAAAAGTAATTCCCTCCAGAGAGTTGCAGTTCGAACAGTAATAAGGCGACTATAAATTTGGTAAGATGTTTTGTTGGCTGCGTTGGTTTATTCTGAAATAGATTTGAGCGCAAATGGACAACACACAAAAACAGAGCACGACTGCATACGAGAGCTCGTGCAGCTTATAAAACTAACACATTCTTACACTACTCGCGTAGCGCGTGTTTGGAACGTAAAACCCAATAAATTATTATTCAGGCGGAAGCCTTGGATGGCTCATCAAACGCGAAAAGTGGCCATCGGCGCCAACTCGAATGGCGCAAAGAAAAAAAAAATCTACGATGTGACGTAACACAATGGTGTCATGATTACGTCACAGCTTGCGAGACCTCTGCGGCGGCGTCACGACTCACAATATGTAATGTCACACGCACGATGACGTCAAAACACGACATCATCGCTTGGTCGATGGCAGGCCAATCGCGCAGGCTGTGCGAATACACATGTGGTGCGAAAAAGCATAGTTTCCTAAAATTGACCGGAAGCGCGACTGTGGCGCTGCGATCTTTCAGCGACAAAGGGAATTACGGGTAGTATACGCGGATTTGCCTGTAGTCTTCGTGCTTGCGGGCGGTGAATCGCACTTCTGGCTTCGTTTATTTCTATCTTTCGGATTTGTTTCGAATGAAAGAACGGACGGATATATAAACTTCATGAGCCAATTTGAAACGGTGAGCCTAGAAAGTTAAAGTAGTCTAGTGCGACCGCAGATCATTTGGTGATGGTCGCTTCGTGACAAAGCAACTTCAAGCCACGCAAAGCCAACCGGAACTGAAAGTACGAACATTAGACAAATTCGGGTACCACCCTTAATTTCCTTGCTCGATGAAAAGTGCTGTGCGTTGCAGCTCCAATATACACTAGCGCCAGAGTTCCCCCTAGGGTACTTATAGGAAACTATAAAAAAAAAAGGCTTCATATGCTTCCGATCCCGGAGGCAATGCTAAAACCTCGTTAGCTTTATCACTGCCAATCCCGCCCAAAATTATTTTTTTTTCGCTTGCGGGTGGAATCGGCAGGGGCTATGTGCTCCGGTTCTAAACAACGGAGTTGCACGTTTCAGCTTTGCTCGTTGACCATCTTTACAGAGGGCTTCGGTGGCGATATCGGTTGTTAAGACTTTATTGCGATAGCAATTATATGAACACTCTAAGCGGATTTCGGCCCACCGTCGTCGCCGTCATGTCCCTGATATATATATATATATATATATATATATATATATATATATATATATATATATATATATATATATATATATATATATATATATATATATATATATATATATATATATATATAGAGAGAGAGAGAGAGAGAGAGAGAGAGAGAGAGAGAGAGCACAAGGCAAAATAAATCAGAGGAAAAAAATTCGAAGCTGCGCCCAATTAAGGATTCGAACCAGAGACCCCTCGCTCGCTCTGCAGCGCGCCGCGTTCAACAAGTTTACCACGCGCCATGATCCACTGGCATAATATACACACCATTACCGCTGGCGGCATGCAGATCTCGGAGGAGCTCATGAGCTGTATTACTCAACCCTCCTACATTCCTTTCTTGTCTTTAGTTTGAAAACTGCCCTTGAGACGCCCTTTCTTGTGCACATTCGCGATGTGGAAATCAAAGCATAAAACGAACGTCGGGCACACCTAGTACTCCTGTATATTGCTCTGTATACCGTAATTATATAGGGTGCTATCGCGCAACGATTCTATTTCTTTATTTGACGCCTTTCGCCGCCATTAGCCGCCCGCGATTGGTCGAAGCGCAGATACAAACGTATGCATGAACATACGTAACAGTTCGTTGAAAACACGCCCTCTCCCCCAACCCACCTAAAGAAAAAACAAGCATTCAAGGCTACGGCCCCATTGCACAAAATACTTCGAGAACATTTAAGCATATACGCTTAAGCATATAATGCTGACGCAGATAAAACAGCAAGGAAACTGATAAGTTAGCGCACACGAGAACTTCAAGTACGGACGTCATCACGGGTCAAAATATGATCGACGGCGTACGTCCATAGAGGATATATTACGCAACACATCTGACCTTCTAGTTCGGCCCTCCTATTCGCTACCTCTATTTCGATAACGTTCAAGTGCAGAAAGTGCCAAAGGTTAGAATTTCGCGTACAAATAATGGAAGCTAAATTAGAAGAAAAGGTTGTTTTTTTTTTTTGTAGCACAAGCGGGAGCCAGATTGGGGGCGGTGACGTACTGACTTATCGATCGCTATTTCGGCCACTCTAACATCCGCACATGGTTTCCTGAGCATATGGTTTCCTCACGTACTTACTCGATAGGGTTAGATAACTGCGCAAGCACGAAGGCATGCACGGCAGAGGGGAGAAACGCGACGAGTACAGACGAAAACGTTTGTTTTCTCACTCCTTCAAGTTCTGTGCTTGCTACTTTCAGTTGCTGATAAGCGCAAGACCAGGTGGTACAAGCGCAGGTGGCTAGTGATAAGATGTCCTTTCAAATATTGAAACGAGAGAGCTCGGTGCAGCAAACGAGTTCTCAGAACGGGTCGACTTTTAATGCCCCTATGGCATTGCGCAAAAGTCATTCCGTACCGATAATCTATCAACCAAATTCAATATCAGTCGCCAATAACAAAGCAGGAAATGCGACGAGGCGGTAGCTTATCATTTTTTTAAAACTTCACTTCCCAAAACCACGATATGATATGACAGACGCCGTGGTGGAGTTCTCTGTAAAATACTGACGACCTGAGATTCTTTAACGCGCACCTAAATCAAAGCACGGGGATTTCTAGCGATCCTCCTCCACATAAACGCGGCCGCCGCTCCTGGGATTCGATCCTGCCACCTCCATGCAGGTCTCAACATGAACATGACCACTGCACCACTGTGGCGGGTGAAGCACAAGGCAAAGGAGGTAAAAGAACGAGCGATCTTCAGTCACGTCACCGACAATATCAGTGACGTCACGGGCAGTACACTTGGTTACATGCGCCGGTGACGTCAGCGAAAGCTGCACGGTACACTGGGAGCGTCAGCGTCGTCTTGGCACCAGTTTGTCGTTCAAGCCTTTCTCTTTGTCTCTTATACCAGCCTTCGTTATGCGGCATGACTGACACGTTTATATATCGCAGAAACACAAAGAGCGAATGTCGATTGATTGATTGATATGTGGGGTTTAACGTCCCAAAACCACCATATGATCATGAGAGACGCCGTAGTGGAGGGCTCCGTCCGGAAATTTCGACCACCTAGGGTTCTTTAACGTGCACCCAAAGCTGAGTACACGGGCCCCAAAAAAAATAAATAAAAGAGCGAATGTCAGCAAAGTTACTGCGCCTGCTTCGTACGAGTCATTCTAAAGCTTTGCTGCCTATTTAAGCGTAAATGACGCAATAAACCTGGTTGGAACACTTTTGGCGTTATTACACACTCGCGCGCGCTTTCACAGACAGACAGACAGACAGACAGACAGACGGACGGACGGACGGACAGACAGACAGACAGACAGACAGACAGGACGGATTGATTGATTGATTGATTGATTGATTGATTGATTGATTGATTGATTGATTGATTGATTGATTGGATGGATGGATGGATGGATGGATGGATGGATGGATGGATGGATGGATGGATGGATGGATGGATGGATGGATGGATGGATGTCTTCCACAACCGGCCGCTGATATGAGCTAAATCACTCATTTTTTTGTTACGCCAAATGAGTCGAATGGGCACTTGATGGGGAGCTCGGGAGTCTGACGTCAGAGGTTACAAAACGGAGTTTAGCAGAGCCACGTAAGGGCCGAGATGTCGCACACACATGGCGACCGAGCAATCGAGGGAAGGAAAGGGAGCTCGTGGCCCTGTTTACAGGCGAAAGATAATGGAAAAGTCGAAGTCCGTGAGCGGGTGAGGGGGAGGAATGGGCAGGCGCAGTATTTTTTTTTTTTATATATAGGGACGGAGGAGAGAAGCTTGTTGTCGCGTTGGAAGCATGTAAAACGATAACAAGAGGAACAAACTCTTTTTTTTTTTCATCTGGGTCAGAGCGTTATCAGAGTCGAGCACGTAACGTGGAGAAAGGAAAAGTGCGCGTACAATATATAGTATATGTGCACACGAGCGGAGTGGACGGTGACGAAGGTTGACAAATAGGCGCACCGTATGCCGGCACTCACAACGAAAAAACAGACAAATCGTGATAGAGATATGAGGAGGAGGGAGTTCCACTTGATTCAGTCGCGCCACCTGGCGGTCGCGAAATGCTTTTAGGCCCGAAAACGACGCTGTTTCGTCGAACTCACGAAGTTCGCCTAGTTCGCTGAAATCCCACATGAATGAGCTGCTTAACAAAACTGGTGGTGATATCATCATCATCATCATCATCATCATCATCATCATCATCATCAGCCTGACTACGTCCACTGCAGGACAAAGGCCTCTCCCATGTTCCGCCAGTTAACCCGGTCCTGTGCTTGCTGCTGCCAATTTATACCCGCAAACTTCTTAATCTCATCTGCCCACCTAACCTTCTGTCTCCCCCTAACTCGCTTGCCTTCTCTGGGAATCCAGTTAGTTACCCTTAATGACCAGCGGTTATCCTGTCTACGCGCTACATGCCTGGCTCATGTCCTATTCCTCTTCTAATTATTTCAACTATGATATCCTTAATCCCCGTTTGTTCCCTGATCCACTCTGCTATCTTATTGTCTCTTAAGGTTACACCTACCATTTTTTCTTTCCATTGCTCACTGCGTCGTCCTCAATTTAAGGTGAACCTTCTTTGTAAGGCTCCATGTTTCTGCTCCGTAGCTAAGTACCGGCAAGGTACAGCTGTTATATGTAGTGTTGTTAATTCACGGACCAGGACCGTGGTATTAAGCTTACAATGACGACATGATTTCGAGATGGCAAACATGGCTAGTTTGTAAAGCTCCAAAAGATCGTAATACTGTTCTTGTGATGTTTTACGTTCCATAGTCACGGTATGATTATGACAGACGCACGTAGTGCAGGGCTCCGGAAACTTCGACCATCCGGAGTCCTTTTAACATCCTCCCACATGACACAGTAGACGAGCCTCTGGCATTTAGCCTACATGAGAAACGTCACTACCGCGGCTGGGTTTGAACCGGCGACCGTCGGGTCAGCAGCCGAGAACAACAACCGCTGCTTCACCGCGGCGGATAATTTCGGAGGCCGTCGACAGCTCGGCTGTTCCACACGTTGTAAAGACTTCTTTTTTTGTGGGATGCCTACAAGTGACGTTCAATACTTCAAACAGGTCATGTCTTCAGGCCCTGCACAGGAGCGCATGAACACAAAATTGACTCGACATTACAAAAGTACGTCTTATTTGGAGTGGCGTATACGCAGTATTAAACACCTGGTTAACGCACTCAGGGCCGTTGCAGTTGTTAAGCGATCCACACGGAAGTAGTCGTGAACGGTGGAAGAAATACTCTTCGTTATCTGCATGTAGAAGCCAAATCGAGCGTTTGCAGCGCTCGCTACCTATGCCGAAGTGGCTGCAATTTCCAGTTCTGTTTCTTCTTTCTGGCAGCGTTTCGGGGTGACGAAGTGTTAGCTATCGTGTGTACGTGCACGGCATCGTATACTTGACTGCGAGCTCTCGTTTCTAAAGGAAGGCGCACCAACGGAATGGAACACGACAGGTCTCGATTACGCCGCCAATACGCACCTTCGCGGGTGCAAAATAGATGCCTAATACCCTTCCATGAGGATAGGGCAAAAAATAAAGTACGAAACAAGGCAGAGCCGCACGCAACTTCGTGTCTTATGTTCTTGATTGCGAAGCCCTAATGCTTCAATATCAAGGAAGAAAGAAAACACACGGAATCAACAGGCTGAAGCCTGTTTGTGACGTTGTTATAGCTGGTTTCGGGCACCTCTTTAGCCCCCCCCCCCCCCATTCTAACTTCACTCCCTCTCCATATCTTATGTATAGCACGGGCAACGCTTTGGCGGGGTCAGACCACCGGATAGCGCGCGGCAAGTCGTTCGACTCGAAATGCACGCGGGGGCAATTGTACACACCAGAGCCGCGCATGGAGGATCGCTCGAGAATCGTAATCAAGCGCATCTTCAGTCATACTCGAGATGTTCTTGCTTGCTTGCCGTGTACGTACGTGGCTGCACTTAGACGAAACAGAGACGGAGGAATGGTAGAGGGGGTATGCGGTTCAGGTGCGTTTGGAGAGTCGAGTAAAAATAAAAAACTATCTCCTACTGCCACCATCCCTCCAGGATCTTACGTTTCATATCGCTCTTCTTTCAACGTGCGCCTTCTTCTTCGGTACCTCTCCGCTCAACTCTGGGAAGCACATCAAGACTCCGAGTCAGAAGGATAGGGAGAGAAGGAAACGTACACTCCCCTCCCCTCTTCTTGACGTCGGCCTCGCCGACCGGTGTGCAATTAAAGTTATTACTCATATTCAAGTGGCGCATTAAATTTGACCCGCGCAGCGACTCCGATTCCGCTGCGTCTCGCCGTTTCCTCTGCATGTTTTTCATTCCTGCTTTCTCTCTTCCTCTCTCTCCCCCTTTCTCTCTCTCTCTCTCTGGAGAACGCACGCGAGACACACGCACAGACAAGAGTGAATCCGCGTGTGGCTCTGCGGCGGCAGAGTCGTAGAGTGGCGGTGCAAAAAGCGCAGTTCACAGACCTCGCAATGCTGCCCTTTCTTTTATTTTTTCTTTTCGCGTTTGTGTAATGGTGGTTGGTGCTCCGCCGCCTAGCTTACGGGAGAGCTCGATTCTAGTCTCGCTCGGTTCGTGCTTTTTGTTTTTGGTTCTCCAGAATAGTTAACACCGTTGAAAGAGGCGCGCGCACACCTCTCCCACCTTCCGCCCTTCTTCTCTCTTCCCCTTCTAACTTTCTTTTTCTTTATGCCGAGTGTGCAAATTAGTGAACACAGCGTGTACTTCGCGCTCACATCTCCTCACCTCCAGTCTTATCGTTTCGACTGCGCATGAAGCTAGAAGAGAGCGAGAGAGAGAGAAAATTAAGGAGTATAAACCGGCCCTCACGTGAGACGCTAAGCTTACGAGAAAAAAAACAAACAAAACGAAAGCCAAATCTTGCAAATCGGCGGCGCACTTATCGCGATATCTCTGCGAACAGGCAGACAGTGCGCAAAACAAATGGAAACTTTGGGTAGTCGATCTCTCCTTCCCTCCATGCGAATCGCAATTGGCGAGGACGGAATAAAAGAAAGATGCGAATTCAGAGGCGGGGGGGGGGGGGGGCGAGGAGTTTGCAGGTATGCGCACCTTCTGTGGGCATGCACCTTGTTGGTATTAGCCTTTCGTGTACCCCCTCCCCCCTTTGCCCCCCCCCCCCCCTTGTCTTTCTGGTTTCGTTTTCGCGATCGTTGACGCCCGAGGGAGGTCCGTCTGTCTATGCGTAATCGCCGCTGGGTTGGCGAAAGAAGATCCCCGGACTCGTTCTTGCGTCTCTCGAGTTCGCATTTCGCATTGCCACTCCTTCCTCACCTCCAGCCAACCCACCCCGAAGCATCGTGTGTATTCCCTCCGGCATTTTTTTTTTTTCGCCCTGCTGCCCCCGCCAATTAATCCGACTTCGCGTCGTCCGAAAAGTGTAATCGATAGGCCCATACCAGGCACCTCCATTCCTGATCCATCACACAACCCGCGTTTTGCAGCTGGACGTCCCGTTCCGTTCCCTTTGGGTTTCTCTTTCGAAAGGTGCGTGTTTGCTTGAAACAAGAAAAGCTTCGGGGGGGGGGGGGGGTTGTAACGCCTTAAGAGAAGGGGAGGGGGCATAGGAGGGCAGGGGTAGTGACCCGTGGCAACGCCCTTCTTCGGAGGAGTCGGAAAAACGTACCGTGCCGAAGTCTTATGCAACAAAGTAAAAACGAAACCCTGCCACGAAGATGGCGTAGAAGTTACAAAAACGTGAGCACTGGCCGCACTAAAGTGGTTCGAAGACGAGACACGAAGCGGCTTCTGAAGAAAAAAAAAAGACAAAAGCACTGCGAGATGATCGGCAAGGTAACATGGGTGCGACCCGCGCTTTCTGACACAGTCTGGTCTTGTTTTCGTTCTTGACAGTCTAGAATTAGACAAAGAACCTGGGTGCGTATGAGCTGGAGGGTGAAGGGGGGGGGGGGGTGTATATTCACCCAAAGCGTGTGCACTTGTACACATTTTCGAATCTTGACGTTGTTTTCACGTTCGCCCGCTGTAGGTCGGCTCTTTTTATCATTGCTATTCACTCACCGTAAAGCGACGTTTTCGTTTGCGCGCAGTCATGTAATTGATGTTGCGTGCGTAGCCGTTTTTCTTCGCAGGCGTGGCATTTTTCTTGTTGTTGTTTTTTTTTGTCTTCGTATTTTCGTTTGTGGCAGGTGGACAGTTTTTAAACGGCCGTAGTCTCCAGTGTCTGCAATGGGGTCCACCCCGCATACCACGATATATGCGCGTTTGCGACAAAGCTGTGGACTGCTGGCTTCAGGCGAAACTGGGAAAGTTGTCTATGTTTTTACGCTCCACGTGAGGGTCACAGCGAAATGATCGATGGACGAGGATGACAGCACAGCTCTTGTTCATTCACAATTTGTTTGCGCTGACGGTAATATGCATTCCGAAGGCAGGTAATGTACCGAATCGAACTAAACTACGTGTTCAGGTGAGCAAGAGAGAACGCAAGTATCACACGCATGATCAAGACCATGGCCTCCGAGATGGCGTGATCAAGACGCACGAGGCACGGACAAGCGTTGCTCCACGTTTGTATATTGCGTAGTTGCGCAGTCACACAACAAGGAAAGTCAATAATGCGTAGGCTGTCATCATGAACGTTATGGTTGCTTGGTCAGAAACATATGCGGCGAAAATGATCTAGCTATACACAAAAATAACGTGACCATACTACGCTCGTACACCGGTATCTACTCAGGTTAGTTTAGACGCAGGTCTCATAGCGCCCAGCTGGACGACAGTTGCAATGTGGGCTTATTTATGGTGCATTTGAAAGAATTTTATGTAGCGGGAAGCGAAATACGGAGACGGGAAGGTACAGGTAGACATGACGCAGATGCCAGTAGCGCCCTGCCCTGCCCATCTGTGCTTCCCTGTTTCTTCGTTTCGCTTCGCGCTACACAAAATTATTTCTAAAGTCCAGCTGTAACTTCAGACATTCGCTCGATCAGAAAGTATCTTATGTTTTCTGAAGTTACCGCTCTAAAGCTCTTTCTGTGCTGTTAGCCGCTAAGTTTACGCTGTTCCATGCGAACTACATGCGGCTACATCCAATCGAAAGCGCCAGTCGATCAGAAGGCATTCCAGAAGGGGGAGGGGGGAGGGAGGTCTTTAGCTGAGCCACATTTCATACGCCAACGTGTCGTGGTGGAACGTTATATATTCACTGTACAACCCCGTATGTTATGTTCGTGTGAGGAATCATTCCATAATTTCGGAGTGTGCAGACTAGACTCGTCTCTGCTGCTGATTCTAGGGTCGTAGGTTCGATTCCGGCTACGGCAGAAGCATTTTCACGAAGGCTAAATAGTTGAGGCCTGGGCACTGCGCGATTTCCTTGCAAGTTAAAAAAAAAAGTGCCAGATGGTCGAAATTCTCGCAGCGCTCCACCACGGCGTCTCTCATAATCATATCATGGGCTTCGGACGTAAAACCACACTTATTATAAATACTAATACACTAGAATGTCGAGATAACGGTTTTATGACGTGTGATTTCAACTCTTAAAGCGTTGCCTTCGAGAGCGCACGTTTCAGTGCAAAAAAACGAACAGATGAAACGAAACACGGAGCGAAGTGAGCCGCTGCGATTTCGCAGAAGCGCAATCGCTGCTAACTGCCACGGGCGGAGTCATCGTACTGCTAGAGCAACGGGCTCATTGAACAACTCGTTGAAGAAAACAGAAAGAGAGAGGGAGGGAGGAGGAAAGAGTGTAAAGAGGGAAAGAACGATGCCTCAGAGCACGCCAGAGGCGAAGCAACGCGCAAGAGGGGCTGCTAACACAACTAGCATGAACCTCCTGCATCAAGGCAGATCGAGGCAGCAAAAGCAGTCAGTGGTGGTGGCTCGGAGGGGGGGGGGGGGGGGGGAGGTCAGAGAAGGGAACGGATTACGAATCTAAACGCTCCAAGCAAGGACGACTAGTGCGCGCAGAAAAAAAAAACGCATGTACAAAAAAATAAAGCATCAGCAGCCAACACGATGGAAGAGAGGAGGCGCAGAGAATCCGAAACGCTAGGGTGGTGGGGGAGGTCGAGGAGTGTAGGAGAAGAACCCCTTGCTCGTGTTCTTTCGCCGCACGCACAGTCGGCACCGAAAGGGTTGTGCTAGCGACGTTAATTGCCGACGATTAGGGGGTTGCAGCGGAGCGAGCGGGTCGACGGAGCTGTATAAGCTACAGAAGGCACCAACTTGCGCAGCCTGTATGTGTGTTTGTGTTCCGTTCTCTTTTCAAGGGGATGGGGGGGGGGGGGATGTATTGAGCAACTCGAAGACACCACTCCCCCTCCCCCTTCTCTTCCTTACTCTGTACTGATCTTTCCCCCTATCTGCACCCTTACAACGCGCCTCTCCCCTGTTGAGTGGTAGGATTACTCTTCCAAACGCCCCGACTGAGGTCTTCGTTGCCGTTTCTGCTCCTTCGTGTACTGATGGCTCCGCGCGCATATTTTGTGCTCTCTCGCGCAGAGACTCGCTCGTACAGATGGTAGCTGAATTCCTCGGTGCAAAAATTTCGGGGTACCCCTATATAGGGCCGAACGGCCAGTTTTCCTCGCCTCGCGCATGTGTGACCTCGGGGGAAAACGACAAGTGGGCCCCAGCAGCGACAACTGGGCGATGCGTTCACGTTTGTCGCGTGTCCGTGCTTTCATTCCCCCCCCCCCCCCCTCCCTTCCTTGGGAGGAGTGCCCCCCCCCCCCAAAAAAAAACACACACACACAAAAAAACACGAGGCAATGTCATTGCCAGCCGCGTGTGACTTTTCGCTAACTGTGGTCCTTCCCACACCGAGTGAGTGGCCAAGGCGTCGCCGAATTCCCGCGGCGCGAAGCTTCGGAAGCTGCCGATCTCTGGCGAGCGTGTTTGCATGCCTCGTTTTTTTTCCCGGTGATTTGGAAGAATGGGCTGCGAATTCGTAATGTTGCCACTTGCGCGCGTGTTCGAGGAATCCTGTCCCGCCGCCGCGACTTGGGGGAACACCGTTGACGATTTTCTTATACACAGAGTGACCTTCTTTTCACATATAAAGGGTCTTCGCGTGTTGCCGTGTGTACAGTGTAGCGTTTATTACGGGACGCCACCATTTGAAGACAATGTTCTTTTGTGTCATGCGGGCGTAATTGTAACTCGCAACGCTAACATCAGGGCCAACATTATCTTTAGTAGCCATATTTGCAGCGACATGACGTGCTCATCACAAGAAATCATTCCCAGCACTTGTTATACTGAAAAAAAAAAAAGAACGATGTCGCATCTGCGTTTGTGAGAATTGTATTTAACTCGAAGCGCTCAAGCGTCTTTTTTTTTTTAATTTCGTGCCCATCTAATAGCAATCGCAGTTGCCAAGATTCGAAGCCGCGTACTTGTACGCCGACGTGCGTATACGCAGTCGAAAACGTACAGTCGCAGCAAATATGAGTTGCAACACTTTGTCTGTACTCAAAATGGCGCCACCTCTAAAAAGTGGCCTCTACATAGAAAAAAAATTGCTCAATTCACCTCACTCAATTAGTGCTACTTTCTGAACCAATTTAACGTCTATCGGCGTCATCGATCAGGCTTGGAGTCACCTTAAACCGCAACCAGGGTTTCACAACTCATACTGAGTGCGGCTGCAACATCACGTTGAGATAAATATTCGACGAGCAGATGCTGCTTCGAAAACGATAACGCGAATTGCGCACGATTGATGATATGTTGGCCACTTCACACAAATTCAACGTACCACGGCCTTGTTGTCGTCATATTTCTACATCGCTGAACAAGCGGCTTCGGCTATCTGTTCTTCTCTATCGCACTTTCGACCCTCAACTTTTACGCTTATCTCGCATTTTGAAAACGGGGAGGCCGGCGTCAGCTGATAGCGGCGTTGAAGTCTGGGAAATACGCTGAATTGGCGATCAACCACTTTTACTTCTTAGAATACTCCGCGCTTCCCAGACTCGATTCGAAGACAACGCAGATGACGAAAAAAAAAAAAAGCCCCCCGCACGTCGAGAGGGCCTCTAAAATCTTTCATATCTGCAGTCTCCGTCGAGAGTTTGCATGGCCGTACCTCGAAAATACTTTTTATAAACGATAGTGGCGATAAAGTGAACAGCTCATAAAATACAATTTTTTTTTCGCTTCTTTATCGGCATGCCACCGACACAATGTCGCGCCACCGATGTGCTTCCACAAGTGGACGCGATATCAACGGAATCGGCGCAGGTTATATGCACGCGCCAAGGTGTGTACACCGTAATTAACGCAGCGCTACAGACAAAGTCGAAAGCAACACAAAGTGAAACGCACAAAGTGATGATCGCTGTCTCGCAAGTGAAAGACTTATTCCGGAAAATAAGCAAATGCGGGTGCCTCTTAAGCTTCGCCATTAAGAGTTGAACGCGACAGCGATATCCTGTTCCTATAGTGCGTATTTCAAACACTTAGTGCGCGAAATCTTTTTGAACTTGCTATGCACCCACTACGTGGCCTTTAGGAAATAGACGCAGTATCGTGTGTGTCTTTTCTTGTGGGTGACCGGCTTCAAACCATAAAGTCATTATGATAATTACTTGAATGCAGGAACAGCGCAACCTAGAAGTAGTTACTTCGTAACTACGGAAGCGAAAAAACAAGGACAGAAAAGAGCGCTGTTCTGATTACTTGTTCGGATGCCTGATGGCAATGTATACTTGCACGCATTATTACTGCAGTATTTTATGGTGTATTGTAATTTGTGAAGCATGTGTACAAGACGAAGGTGATTGTAAAGCATGAAAGTTACTATCACTGCATTTACAAGCAGAGGAAGCTTTTGATGACGACGTTCTTCTCATAAATGTGGCACTCACCCACAAAGGGGGATCGGCCAAGAACCGCGCGGCAGCATTTTTAAATTAGTGGTCTATGTTACGAAAAACATTCAGTGGAAATTAAGTCTATAAAATCAAGTCGGAAACAAAGAATGAAAACGCTGCACAAGTTAGCGGTCAGGCAGTCAGGTAGGCTCGGGGCCGAATATAAGAATAATAATATACTAACAAGCTAATCTGTTTGACTAGGTTTTATAATTCAATGTTCACTGACATAGTTGATCATTCGAGCAACCGAGACTCTCTCTACAAGTTTAATCAGGCTAGACGTCAATGAAATATGCCTTATAAGGCATATATATTATCCTGAGCATACTCAATTCCCTGCCTTTTTATTTAGTATTGGAATTATTTTGGATAGCTTCCAATCGGCAGTATTCCAATAATTTTTCAGTGAATAATCAGCCGACGCCTGGATTTCTGCGAAACGAGCCTTCTTCAACGCTATCTCGTTAAACAAAATGGCGAAACAATGCCGGGCATACATGCGCATAAGAAAGCGAGTCGATTTAGCAACAACACGTGCGCATCATTAAGAATATTCAAAAACATGCCACCTGAGCCAAGCAGGTGAGCAAACTCCTTGTCCGTCAAGAAAATCGCCGCGTGGCTCACGCTGGCGTCTGCGATTCTTTTAATGCGGAAAGCGTCGGTAACTTCGCGGCTTAAAATGGTATACTGACTACAAATCGCCTGCGCGTCCACAAGCACCAGAGAACAGTCACAAGTGCGATGATTTATTGATATGTGGGGTTTAACGTCCCAAAACCACCATATGATTATGAGAGACGCCGTAGTGGAGGGCTCCGGAAATTTAGACCACCTGGGGTTCTTAAACGTGCAGCTAAATCTGAACACACGGGCCTACAACATTTCCGCCTCTGTCGGAAATGCAGCTGCCGCAGCCGGGATTTGAACCCGCGACCTGCGGGTCAGCAGCCGAGTACCTTAGCCACTAGACCACCGCGGCGGGGCAGTCACAAGTGCGATGCTAAATGGGATGTGTTAGGCTTTTCCAAACACTGATTATATTCCTTTAAACGAACGTTAAAATACATCTGCTGCTTTGTTTTACGTATGATTTGTCGTAAGTATAAGCGGAACTAGGTATTTAACCTCGCGCTTACGAGGTTTAAAATCACAGCCGTCAGTTTTATCTTCGATGCCCTCCAATTTGTTTCTTAAGAAGAAGACAGATTCTAGATAGCTTTTTTTTTTGTTTGAGCTAAAAACACTGTTAATACCATATCTCTTGCCAACAATGCTCACGCCCCGGCTAAGGTACTCGGCTGCTGACCCGCAGGTCGCGGGATCGAATCCCGGGTGCGGCAGCTGCATTTTCGATGGAGGCGGAAATGTTGTAGGCTCGTGTGCTCAGATTTGGGTGCACGTTAACGAAACCCAGGTGGTCGAAACTTCCGGAGCCCTCCGCTTACGGCGTCTCTCATAATTATGGGGTGGTTTTAAGACGTTAAACCCCAAAAATCAATCTATCAATGCCAACATTGCTCAAGACATGGGAAAGTTTATGTACATGCGGCAAAATCAGTACATTATCGTACAGATCTTTCTTTTTCTCCACAAGTGCCGGGACCATCTTGATTATTTAAGCATGTCAACAGCCTTTCACGCGCTGCCCATTTCTGTTGAACGTGGGTTTGATTCCCGACATCGGTGGCCGCACTTAGATTGGAATAAAACGTATGAAGCACCCGTGCGTGAAGGTTTGGGTGCATCTTAATGTTTCCCACGTGGCGCAGAATTTTTGTGGAGCTCTCCCACTGTAACGTGCCTAAAAATCATAATGTGCCTCTTCGGTCGTTAAATACCATGTATGCTTTAAAGACCGTGTGCGAAGGAAGCGAGACAAGTTGATGGAAGGTAAAATTCTGCAATTAGTAAATTTTACGAGTGAAATAATTGAATCGCACGCTTATATTACAAAGTAATCATGAGACCTGACGCCAGTGAGAGATTCCGCATTCCTTCGATCGTCTGGAAGTTCTTGAATCTGTGCTTATATGTAAGCACACAGGTTTGGTTTTTTTTTTTTTTTTGCATTTCGCACACAAGATAGTGCGGCAACCGTTCGTGGATCGAACCCACGACGTGGAGCTAACCGGTGCGACACTTGCGCCACTAAGTTAAGTGGTGGTTGATGACACAAGTTGACTGAGCGTAAAGGATTTCGTCTCAGCTTTCTTTTTTTTTTTAACTTTACTACTTCGACTTCAGTCAAGCGCGGAGCATTTTGTTACCCAACGAGACAGTATACGAAGGAGTTTGATGAGGAGAAAGGGAGGTGGAGGAAAGGGGGGGGGAGGCATTAGCGGTCATATCTGGCTTGATGCTATGGTTTTGTTTCGTGAATTCGGCATATATGAAAACCTAGGCCACGTTCAAGCTGGCTATCATGATTCGTCGTCAAGCGCTTCCTTCAAGAACTCGGTACAAATAAAGTTAATAAAAATCAACGCATAAACGTTACACATAACAATTGATTGATGCATTCAGCAGATCATCAAGGTAATGCGAGGGTCAGTGTCTAACATTATACACTCGAGGATACGGTTTAAATGACATGTGTTTTGTGCCGAAACATGGCTTCGTTTTTGTGGGGTGGGGGGGTTAAGACATACATACTTGTACATTACTGATCGCACGTTAAAGAACCTCAGGTGGTCGCAATTTCCGGAGCCCTCCACTACGGCGTCTCTCATAATCATATAGTGGTTTTGGGACGTTAAACTCCACACATCAATCAATCAATTACATCACTGATCGCTAAAAGCTTGACCTCATGGCGTCGCATATATCGATCTCTGAGTCCACACTGTGTGTCGTCCGCGGAAGTGCACCAGAGAACCGTATACACGCCGCGTCTACGCAGCCGTGCCCGCTGTCCTCGCGGGCGACCCCGATGCGGTACGGTTAATCTCGCCCGACGTTACGTGGCAAATGCGCCGGGAGGAAACGCTAACCCGACTTAACTACCACTAACGGGCGGGGGGAAGACGCTCGTCTACAAGCGAGCGTCACGAACCAACGAAACGCCCGGCACGTAGAGTCTGTTCGGTTCTAACTGTTTTGCTGTGGAGAGGTTGAGGTGCGTATTGCCTCGGCTAGTCGGTGCTGCAGCGTCCTAACGCATGCCCCTGGTACGCCGCGTACGCGTTACGAATGAAGAGCCTTGCCGGCACGGACGGACGGACACACCTACCGATGCCTCGAATATACGTCCACTTCCCCTATATTTCGATGCGCCGTCGCCCGCATTCGCATCACCCTCCTCCTCCTCCTTTTTCAGCCCCTGCCGCCTTTCACAATGCAACCGCTCGGCACGCCTTTTCATCTCCCCCCTCTCGATTTGTAGTTTGTAGTGGTTAACTTTTTTTTTTGTTCGTTGATGTCTGTCCATCTTGGTGCCATCGATAGCTTTCAAACCGCCCCCTCGTGAGGCCTTGGTCATCTTCCAGTCTGGTAAGGTGCACGCCTTTCCATTTTTCTCTTTCTTTGTTTCAGTGACTCTCGTTACGCATTCTTTCAAGTTGCATCGAAAGAATGGGCCGTTTAAGTGCATCAAAAGAAACAAAAGAAACACAATCTGGCGGAATAGCAATCCAAAATAAAGCCCAAGAATGAAGGGGGCGCCATGAAATAGTCTCACTCTTCCCCTCACCCCCTCAACCTATTTCTCTCTTTCACTGTCTTCACGCAGCGCGCGTTTGGGAAGAGCGCTGGGCACATTCGCTGGCGAAGCCTTCAGAATATGAATGCTTCGTCAGCGAAATGCGTGATTTGGCGTTCGCGGAGTTTGCAGTGTACAGGGCGAAATGATGACCGAAGCAGATCTCATAAAAACTGGTGACGAAAGCAAAAAAGAAACAAACACCAAGAGGAAGGAGAACAAGAAGACACCCGGTGGGTCACCTTTTGGGGAGAGGTTATAACCCGAACCTAACCTGTATTTAACAGAGGAACTACCGATGGCGGAGAGTGAGGCAGTTGATTTAGGAAAGGGGTAAATGGAGTCATATGTACAGGTATAGCGTAGTTTACAGTACGTGCAGGTGAGATCTGCTTTGAGGATGTCCGTTCGCGCCGTTGTAAAGAAAGAAAAAAAGAAAGAAAGAAAGAAAGAAAGAAAGAAAGAAAGAAAGAAAGAAAGAAAGAAAGAAAGAAACGGAACAGAACAACATCAGAAACAAGCATGCCTGTAGGCGTCGTGCGAGACGTCAGAGTTGGTCGGCATTTTCTGCGCTCTCGGCGCCGAATCATCTCGCAAAACAAAACAGTTGTTGAAGGAGCGAAAACAAAAAAAAAAAAAAGAAACGTAGAGAGAGCGAAAAGTAAAGGATGAGGGTCAGGCGCAGTGGGGGGGGGGGGGGGGGGGGTCGGCAGCGCGTAGCGTTGAAAAGGGGCTACAGGAGAGACGGCATGGCGAGCGCCGTGTGAGGGAGAGGAAAAATAAAGAAGGAGGAGAGACGGGCCAGCATCCCTTCCTAATCGCGACAAATTACACGCTTACGCCACACGAGGCTCCATCAAAAACGAACGTCGGCGCGCCGCCACGGCGGCGCTGGAGAAAAAATCGTAAAGTTGGTCTTCCCCCCCCCCCCCCCCCTCGAGAAGAGTTCGTTGGCAGGTGCACGCCGACCGAAGAAGATGTGCGAGTTTGTTGCGTGTGTTTGTCTCTCTGGAGAGAGAAAAGAAATGAAACAAGGACGATCGAGCGATTTGAGAATTGAAGGGCAGAGGGGGAGAAAGAAAAACTTTCACTCCGGCAGAAAGACATACACAATGAAAAAAAAAGTGCTCGATGGTGCATCGCGCGAGCATGGTTCACGGTTTAGTATGTACGCGTAGGAGTGGCCGTGATTGAAAAATAATAGGTTTTCAGAAGACGAACTCAAAGGTGAAGGTCCTGGTCGAGTGCGCATGCCGAGTCGGACTGGGAAAGTTTTTTTTTCCTTTTTTATCTTTCCTTTTTTATGCCTTAAGTGAGGTTATGGTGGGACTGTGACCATTGATACGCGTTTCGGATTTCGAATCTGTTAGAGTGTTCAGATATGTGCGTGTCTCTGTGTGGGGCAAGAGAGGGGGACGGGTGGGGGTGTCTCATACGTTCGCCGACCACTATGTCATGTAATCCTGTGGCACCGTGGCTTTGGAACCTTTGACTACACCCCTATACATGACATCGGCTCACAGAACAATGTGCTTAGTGAGTTCACAGGACTCCGCTAACGTTCCTGAACTGATTTTCCGCATGTTTCAATATCTCACTGATATTCACACGCGCAGATATTTACCTTCCTTATTGATATCCTCAGGAAGATAACAGAGGCTGCTTTAAACTATTTGTCGCGTCTGTTCACAAAAGGCGACACTATACACGCTTCCAACATATATTTTTGACGAGTTTGTACATCCATTCTGATAACGTCGCGTTTCTGGAGAGAATAAGTACTGCGAAGAGGAGAAATAGAGAAACGTTATACAACGCCTTCGTGTCGGGCGTTGCTCTGACGTCACTGTTTACGTTATGAGTACGCACTCAAGGTCCTTGTTGACGTCATTAAACAGCCCAATAATGTTTTACTACGAAGTTCATAGCTGTTCTGCAGTACACTCAAAGTAACCTACTGAATTTCCTAGCGCGGTTTCGTAAGAGGGATGTCCTAAACGCCTATCCATTTTCTATTACACAAAGGTAGCAACTTATCGGATTTTGTTTACAAAAAGAACCGACGACGTGAGGGGGGCCGTCACTTTAACAACAGAGCTGTATAGTGACGGGGAAACACTTTTACCGAGTGCAAAGGTTGAACCGTGTGCTATACTATAGCGCCCAAATGACACTGGTTGACTCAATGCCGCGTCGCCATACAATTCGGCGGACTCCGGGCGCGTAAAAATGTTGCGTCGTCAGTATAGGGTGGTTCTTAAAGCGACCTCCAACCCCCCCCCCCCCCCCCCCTCCTACCCAGTGCCCGTACAGAAGTAACGTAGCCAGGGGGAGGGGCACACCAGGGTCCCCCCCCCCCTCCCGGCCCGAATTTATTTTCGCCATGGCATACAGAGCGTAAAATGACCATTTCAAAAAGTTATCCCCCCCCCCCCCCGAAATTTTTTTCTGTATCTGCCGTACGCAGTGACTCCGCAGCTACGCCATCAAATTCTCGCGCTGGGCCACTGCACATTGTACGCGTGCGTAATTGCTAGCCGTTTTCAAGCGGAATGCGCGATTCGTAATCTGCTGACTGATAAGGCACTCGGTATCTTTCCTCTGTGAAAGTTCAGCAGAATTGATATTTTAAAAGAGGAATAAGCGGCAAAGCACGTGAGGCAATCAAACCGGCGCGAAGTTATTGTTGGAGAGAATCGCTTTCACGTTGCGAGGCGTTCGAAAAGAGAGATTACGCGCTTTAAAACAAAGGAAAAAATAAACAAAGAGGAAGCAATAACGGGACGCCACGGGGAATCGAAGGCCCCCCTTTCATTTTGTTTAATGAATGTAACGCACACGCACCATCAACCACACTACCACGAAAAGAGCAATCGCCAACGTTCGCTGATCCGTATTTATAACATCGCTAGAAAATGAACCCGCATACATACATACGGGGAAGCGGCTCGATGGTTTCGGTCCGAAATGAGGCCGTTCCTCTCTCACTCTCAGAAGTGCGCGCCGTCATAAATTTCGCGACTTTCAATTTCCTTCTTTTTTTTTTTCGCGACGTTTTTTTCCTTGAGCCCGTTTTTGTGTTTCGTTTTCTTTTTTCTTTACACCGCAATCTGTAATTTCTTCGACCTCGTCCTTGCGCCTCCCTTAAAAATGCGCACAAATACCCCAGGCTGTCATCTAACCCCCGGGGCGCGATAGCAAATAAAATGCAGATCGTAGCGATGAGAGAATGCCGACCCGTGTAATAAGTGAGGACACGATCAAAGACAATTACGATGTTGACGCTGTACAGAAAAAAAAACGTAGGTGAGTTTAAAAAAAAAAGAAACAAAGGTATTCAACGAAGGCCTGCTAGACAGCGTGGAAAAGTATAGATGGCAGAGGGGGGACAGGTTTCTCCTTGTGTTTTCTTTCAAAGCGGTGTCGCGATCAGCAGCTGTCCTGAATTCGGACAGCCATTAAACTCTAATTATGCCTTTACGATTGGGACGCGATTAGGGCATCGAGTCGCGGGAACCCACTCAGCGTCTTTCTCTATCACTCCTTTTTCTCTTCCTCTCTTTCACCGTTTCCGTTTTCCTTCACCTATTTTCACTTTGACTCCTCATTCTCAGACGGGCCGTTTTCTCTCTGGCGGCGTTCTGGATAGCATGCCGTCAATTATGCCCACATTTGATGCCAGTACTTTTCGCTTTTTTTTTTCTGTCGGGCTTCGCAGATGAATACCCGCACGTGGCTAAGACCTCTTACTGCTCCCGTTGCGAATTCTTTTACCCGTATTATTTTTTTTTATTGCTTACTTGTTTCACACTGAATCGATCCAGTTTGCGAGGTGTACACCTCAAAGGCATCGTCGTGTACCGTCGAGTTTACATAGGTATTCCAGCAGATATTATACGGTCACACGTTGCGGTTGCCACTATACGCTGCCGCAATGTCCTTAAGAGGAGACCGCAAACTTTGCACGTACCTGTGTCAGTGCGGTATAGCCCGAGAACTAGAGAGCACGCGGTGAATATGAGTTTTCATTTTGACAACTCAATTGTGTTATGGCGGGACACGTTAACGTCGGCTCTTCTTTTATACGGTTTTGATGAGTGTTTAGTGTTTTAAGGGAAATGCCTTATGTCTCTCTTTTCGTGGTTCCTTCTACAAAACGCCACAGCCCAATCAACTTGAACAAGAACGAACGCGACGCACGTCAGTATAGTGACGTTGGCATCATGTCGCAGCATGACGTAGCATGACGGCCTAAACTTTGACGTGTGTGACGTCACAGGATGACTTCATCGTGACGTAACAGGCTTCCAAAGCTGTTGTCATCATCATGACGTCATCGCTTTCTGTCATACAGTGAGATCGTGAATTAACATAGATTTGGTGGTAGGAGGGCCAACCCCAGAGACAGTGCAACACCAAGGGAGGTACAAAGCTGAAAGCGAGGCAGGGGGGTCACAGAAACCGAGTGGGACCGGCAAGGTAACTTAATGCTTGCCGCTCGAACTGCGGCTCGTTCTGTTGTTCACTATTATATGCAATTGATTAATGTTTCCATTAAAGAACCTCATTCTCTCAAACTCATCGGAGCACAAGCCTTTCGAAACACGCGTTCTCACAAACGGTGCACCATTGTGCATCTCGAAAGTTTTTTTTTTTTCTTAAGTGCGTGAACCACGGCTCGAACAAGCACGCACTTATGTTCTTGCCTCCGGTTGGTAAGTGACGTCACAGCTAAACCCTCATTCAGATCCAAGGATCCGGGTCTGTTCTACACAGCTTGAGATAATTCGGTGCAGTGCTCGCACAACCCCTGTTCGGGGTCAGGGTCGACTGACATGTCGGGCACCACGTTCAACACACAACACAGCACAGTGATATCTATAGACTCATGCTCTCTATAGTTCTCCAACATCACAGTCGCTGCTGTACAGAACTACAGTCAGAGACGGTGTTATGACGTACAGTGGCAGTGACAATTACAAGGTACAGTGGCAAATGCCACAAAAGTTTCGTTTCCCCAAAGAGCGATCTCCGAATTGCAGGAACGGCGAGAAGAATGCTGGCGAGGTGTGTTTTTCACTCGCGCGCTCCTTTCCACGCTGCTTCGAACTATACGCTTGCGGCACATGAACACATCCGATTCATGAGGCGGGACCTTCAAAAAAAAAAGAAACACAAAAGCTAAATGTAAGCGTCTCCTCCGTCTCGGCAAATGCTCCTATTCATACGAAACGTACTGCAGGCATATATATGCAAGGCGAATAAACGGGCTGCACGTGAAGTGGAAAGCAACACGTACCGGTATAACAAAGAAGAGAGCAGGGTGCCGGCGATGAAATGTGAATAAATTAGGTTTAATATCGTCGTAAACAAAGCCTGCTTTCCACCGGGGCTACGTCATATAAAGGAGGTGTATATACGCGAAAGCGACGCGGTGGGTGCGGTATCTTCTTTCAAAGAGACGAGACATAAGGAGCGGGGGCAGTTGAAAAACAAACAAACAAATAAACATTCGGCAAGCAATAAAGATGATAAGGCTACCACGCGGTAACACAACTGAAGGCAGCATAAACTTGGTTGATTCTACAGTATTTATATATACAGTCAAGGATGCGTAAAGACGTTTACCACCGCATGGCGCACCAAGTTTTTGATGAATGATTGCGGCGAAGCCACCTTCTTCTTCATCCCGCTGAGCGAGGAATGAGTGATGAAGAATACGTTATGGGATGCAGATTCACTTCATGCGCGAACATGCACTGTAAGCGCCGCGCATGCGCAGTACCCACCGTTAACGTGCGCGCAATAGCCAGCGTTCGCAACTCTGACGGGCTCGCGTGCCCAGAGGTCATCATCGGAACATCGCAGAACCCGAGCAGGCGACGGCGTTCCAGAATGCGTGCGCTTGCGAATTCCCTTTACGTAAAATTAATGAAAGCATCCTTCGCGAATCCGGGCGTATGCGGACTTTATCCGTGCATTCGGAATATATATATGCGAGTCTCGCCGAAGGAAAACAGGCCGAAACACGTTACGTATACGGGACCGAAGACCCACTTGGGTATATACGTAGGCGATCACGTGCGTCGATCGTTGATCACGTGATTATTCGAGCGTGTGGGTGGTTCTTACGTCGCGTTCATGCGAAAGCGGCGCGTCACGTGTGGATTAGCGTTTTGCAAAACAGGCCTGTAACGGACGATCTAGTGGCCGGACTTTCGTGGGACTAACATGTATCTAGACGATGTACAATGAACACAAAAATGAATGAATAAATAAATAAATAAATAAATAAATAACATGGTCACACTTCAGTTGTCTACAGCATCAAGCGCCCGCCGTGCTGGTCTAGTGGTGCTATTACTCCATTTGCTAACCGAAATTCGTGGGACCGAATCCCGCCCTCGGCGGCCACATTTTGATGGAAGTGGCATGCAAGGCGTCCGTGTGCTTGGATTAAGGCGCGCGCTAAAAAATCCCTCGTAATCGAACATTTCGTAATCTTCCTCTGCGGCGTCCCTCATATTCATATCGCAGTTTTGGGGCGTAATACTCCAATATGTATTATATTACTGCGAGACAAACCGCGAGCACTGATATTATTCGTTCACGGATGAAACCACCTCGTATGGTTTGACAACCCTCCGGTTGATCGCATTCAATCGTTTCATTTCGATGTAAAACAGATTGCATATATAGTAAGGGATTAATGAGGACTAGCAGACAGTCAAGCCGGCAAACAACTGGCCAACAAGCGAGCTTTCTCTATTTTGAGAAAAACGAGCCCTTAAAATTTCCTTTCTGTCATTGAGTGAGGAATTTGTAATTTCCCTCGTCTTACATGCCAAAGCCGACTCTGGATTAATTTCCACCACCTGGGCTGTAAAAAATAATAATGATAATGATAATAATATGATGATGGTGGTGGTAATCAAGAGAATTGGCGTTTTACGTCCTAAATCCACTACATGATTATGAAAGACGTCGTAGCGCAGGGATTCGGGAATTTTTACCATCTGGTGTTCTTTTAACGTGCGCGGTACACAGGCATCAACGATTTCACCTCCATTAAAGTGCAATCTCCGCGGCCGGGATCTAACCCATTACCTCCGGTTCAGCAGCCCAGCGCCCTAGCCGCAGTCCCATCGAGGCGGACTCCCTAAATATAAAGTACACGGGCAGGCGCGACCCCTGTTGCGAACGACGGACCGATCCCACCGAAGCCACCACTGTTGCGAAAGACGGCGACGCCAACACGGCCCCGGAGGCGCCACTGCTTTCAACTCCGCCGGGAAGGTCACCAGCCGTTTGGTAGCGTATGTTTATCAGCTCGCGACTGCTTCTGCGCAGAGCTGATAAGACGAGCGGACGAGACGACGGTGAGTTAAACAAGGTTTATGTACAGCATATTTACAGAGGCGTTACAATTTCGGCACTGGGGCCGACAGAGACTCGAAGAGCCGAGCTCTTCTCTCTAACACATAGGTCAGTCTTTCGCCTAAGACCGCTGACTCACACACATGTCGGCACTCCGACACGGGGACGCCTCTCACATAGGACCGCCGATCGCGACGCGCCGCAGGGCTTCTTTTATTTACACCGGGTCCAACCAAAATGTCCAATCAGAAGCGCCGCTGGTCGTCGGGGCAGATTCCGCCAATGGGGTCCGCCGCGCCATGCGTCAGGCCACCAGACACGCGGCCGCCGGCTCGCTGTCACGTGCGCCGCTGACTCACTGCACATGGGCCAGAGGGGCGCCGCGCGTGTTCACGCCGTCGAGGTGATCGCGCCAGGCGGACTGGCCTTGACCCAGATTGCCTTTTTTCAGAGGCACGGACGTTTGACGAGGACTCGCTGGCATAACAGCACCCCCGCCGCCAGACAATGCACCGGAAAGACGAGCTGCTTCCACGGGGCTCGGATGTCAGGTGCGCTCGTTCGCCAGGTCCCTCCAGGTTCGCCTCCAGGGCCATGTGGAGAATACAGCTCCAAACTGTTCCGGGAACACATCCCATTTTTGACGACGGATCCCAGCTCCACTGGCTTGTCGCCACAACTTGCTGACCAGCTTCACTCGTCTCTTCTGACCATCTTCGGTTTCAGCACTTGTCGATGGTTCTGCAACTTGCTAAGAACGGTTCGACAACAGACAACACACGACACACGCAAGTGCCTTCGGTCACCCGACAGAACACCAGACAAAGTATAATACAACATATACCTATCTACGTGTTTATCGTAATTTTGTTCCCTCTACATCAAGAGGCACATGTGGGACAAAAGACTCTTAAAATGACAACTCAATTTTTTTTTTCCCGTACAACAATGTAACGAATTAGAATACCACAAAGTTGGCCCCTTGAGATCACTCTGAACGAGAGCGCTCAGCCCAGGTCGTGATGAGGTAAAAATTTTGCCCCGAATCGCCAGCGAGAAACCGAAAGGTTGAGAAGTTATTAGCTGGAACTCACTGCTCAATGCACCTGCCTTAGCGTTTACCTTTCCTTTATTTTTTTTTTTTTGATAGCGAACGTCAAAGTTGCGCTGTGGAGCAACATGCTCCACTTCAGTAACCGGCCACTTTTAGGCGACGATACCTATGCGGCACCAAGAGCGGCTCACACTTTCGACGTTGCACAAGGGAACAACGATACAGCTTGCTACTGATTGACTCCTCACCGCTTAGCTTGATATCGTGTTCGATCACCGTCGTGTCTCCGGGACGGTCCGACAACACATACCCAAACTCGGAAACAATCTTTCTCAGGTCCTCTTTCTCAGGTCCTCCTTCACTTAAGCTAGGCGCTAGGTTTATCTGCTCCCGGATTACTTTCGATCCCCCTTCGATCACCTCACTAGAACTCAAATTTTCTGCTTCCTCTTCCTCTGAAGCCTTCAACAGCTGATTTACGACCGCTTGATGTTGAACATTGGGTTTCATCAAGTTGTAAATTTTGTTCTGCCGCCTTCCTACTTGCACCTCATAAGTTGTATCGCAAGGCTTCGATAATACTGTGGCGGGCCCTTCCCAATCAACCTCAAGCTTGTTCCTTTTGGGTGGCTGCAGCCGCATTACCTGATTATCAACTTCAAAAGCGCGCTTCTTCCCCGATTTCTCGTAGTGCTCCTTCGACAGCACTTTTGCCGCGTTTTTCTGGCTTTCCACGAGCGCTTCAATTTGGCTTTCCACTAGCGCTTCAATCGAGAGATCCTCACTCTGCCCTCGAATGAGCGTCTCTCGATCAACTCTCGGCAGCTCGCTCCAACTTTCCGCAACAGGCGAGAGCGTTGCAACCCTCTCGCTCTGACTCAATGGCGCCACGTCGTCTCCCCCAGCGCATACCGCGCCGGCCGCTCCCGCGACGGGCCGCTCGCGTGACTGCTCACATGACTCATGCGGAAAATTTCCTTTCTGGGGTTCCGTCGACCCGCCGACAAGGTCACTTGAGAGTTCACCGCATGGAACCAAGTCAAGCTTCCGCGAAAGCTTTCGCGCTTGCGATCGCGTGAGAGCCATGCACGCTAAGTTGGGGAAGAACGATTTGCCCTGCTCTTTGAGAAGCTGCTCTGAGTTGTTGGAGAATAGATAAGGAAAACGATCATTTAGCGCGGCAGACACAGCTGCTTCGGTGCGAAGCTTACCGAACGGGCCTTCAATGACAACCGTGGCGATTGGTAAGCGAACACTCTGCACCTCGGCGACTTGCCTAATCCACGCGCATTCTCCTGTGAAGTCATCCGGAGACACCAATGAAGGATGGACAACGTCCATGGTTGCCGCTGAGTCTCTAAGTGCTCGGCACGTTTTCTCATTGACCCTAATTTCTTGGAGATACGGCTCCAACAACCGAATGTTTTTTTCTGATTCTCGGATCGTTGCGAAGGCAAATTTTTCCTGACAGTTTCTCGCGATGTGCCCTTCCTTTTTACAGTTTTAGCAGATTAGCGGCTTCCGTTTGTTTTCCGATTCAAATGCCTGTGTGGTAGAAACCTCACTCGATCTCTCCGCTTCTGTTTGCCCTTCCCCTACACTGTCCTTCGTAAGAGAGGGGTCCTTTTTGAAATTACGGTGCGGAACGGGTTTCCGTTGATCAGGTTTCCTTGAAAAGCCCTCTTTCTTTTCATCCTTTTCAACGCGCGCTGCCCTGCTATGCAACTTTCGGCGAGTATAATACTCCTCAGCTAACTCAGCTGCCTTGTTTAACTGTACGTCTCCAAGTCTGTCCTGCAGCCAAAGTTTGACATCCTCCTCGATGCAGCGGTAGAATTGCTCCAATGCAACGCATTCCACCACTTTATCGCGGTCGTCATAAACACCTTCGCCCTTGAGCCATTCAATCAAATCGGCTTTAAGACGAAGATCCTGTGCTGACCCCATCGCTAGCGCGACACGTGTGCCCCGAACTCTACGTGAGTGAAATGTGCAGTGTGTGCGCGAGCGCGAGAGCCACCCTGGCTCACATACTCTGGGGATGTGACGCAGACAGCGCGGACGGTCCGGTGTTACCGCCGCAAGTAGAACAGCGTGTGGGGTCTACGGACCCAGAAGACCAGCGAAGGGCCGTCCGGCAGCTCGAGGTCGCACTGGCGCTGCAAAGGCGAAAGGGGGACACCCCCAGTAACCCGAGCGGCGACGGGGCACGAAGGCCTTGAGGTCTAGGCCCGCGTGACATTAGGACTTCTAGTGTAACGTGAGATAGGGTGAACCCCACGCCCTGCGCGGCCGGAGGGAATCCCGCATGCTGGAACCCAATAAAGTTTATTCTCTCTCTCTCTTTAAGACGAAACGCGAAGTCAACGTGTGACTCATTCCCCTTTTCAGCATACCGGAACCTTTGCCTGAAAGCCTCGGGTGACAACTTATAACGTCTCAAGAGCACTTCCTTAACCTCGTCATAGCTCTCAAACGCTTCCCTAGACAAGCAAGTTATCGCGTCGGACACTTCGCCGGGAAGAAGAGCTAGCAGGTTCCGCGCCCAAAGACACCGCTCCAAAGCATTTCGCTCACAGACGTGTTCAAACTTGACGAGATACTTCGCCATGTCCTCGCCTACTACGAACGGTGGCAGTTGGTCCCGAATTCTGAAACCGCTGACCTGAATCGTCGGAGAAGCTACGCTAGGCGCCTGCGAACACTGTAGGATTGCCAATTCTAGTCGTTTCAACTCTAGGCGCTCTTGTCTCTCGGCCTCCTCGCGCTCGCGAGCTTCTCGCCTTTCTTCACGTTCGCGAGCTTCGCGCCTTTCTTCACGTTCGCGAGCTTCGCGCCTTTCAGCCTCCTCACGTTCGCGAGCTTCTACTTCTCGCCTTTCAGCCTCCTCACGGCGTGCTTTGATATCCACCCAGGCCTCATCGACTTCCTCAGCCGACACTCCCTCATCCTTCATGATCTCAAGGATCGCTTGCTTTCGTTTCGCACGGCCCAAAGTAATGCCGAGTTCCTCACAAATTTCGATGAGTTCCTTCACTTTAAGGTTCTCCATCGTTCACACTAGCCTCTTGCTGTTTCCCCTGTTAAGAATCTACTTGCCGTACCCACTATAAGCCTACTAGCAAGACGCGCAAGCAATTTTTCACACTCCCGTGTTTACCCCCTCCGCATTAACTTTGGTTTCAAAGCGCTTCGACTTGGCTTGAAACGATCAAAGCTCACTTCAATGCTTCACACAGCCCTTCTCTAAACTACTACAACCTGAGCTAGAGTAGTCTGGTGAACTGAGGGGAAAACATCAGGCACTCACCGCATCGATGTCGCTGACGCCGGCCGATCCCGCAGCTGCCAACCACTGTTGAGAAGCGGACCGAAATCCCACCGCTGCCACCACTGTTGCGAACGACGGACCGATCCCACCGAAGCCACCACTGTTGCGAAAGACGGCGACGCCAACACGGCCCCGGAGGCGCCACTGCTTTCAACTCCGCCGGGAAGGTCACCAGCCGTTTGGTAGCGTATGTTTATCAGCTCGCGACTGCTTCTGCGCAGAGCTGATAAGACGAGCGGACGAGACGACGGTGAGTTAAACAAGGTTTATGTACAGCATATTTACAAAGGCGTTACAATTTCGGCACTGGGGCCGACAGAGACTCGAAGAGCCGAGCTCTTCTCTCTAACACATAGGTCAGTCTTTCGCCTAAGACCGCTGACTCACACACATGTCGGCACTCCGACACGGGGACGCCTCTCACATAGGACCGCCGATCGCGACGCGCCGCAGGGCTTCTTTTATTTACACCGGGTCCAACCAAAATGTCCAATCAGAAGCGCCGCTGGTCGTCGGGGCAGATTCCGCCAATGGGGTCCGCCGCGCCATGCGTCAGGCCACCAGACACGCGGCCGCCGGCTCGCTGTCACGTGCGCCGCTGACTCACTGCACATGGGCCAGAGGGGCGCCGCGCGTGTTCACGCCGTCGAGGTGATCGCGCCAGGCGGACTGGCCTTGACCCAGATTGCCTTTTTTCAGAGGCACGGACGTTTGACGAGGACTCGCTGGCATAACACCCCTTACATTCAGGCCACGGTGTAAGATACAAACACTATGTTACACCGTGATTCAGACTATGCGCCGCCTATATGTATATACGTCTTACGTCGACGGCATCCCGCGGGTGACCGTGACGGCGCAATGGAACAGAAGCGGTGTCGTCGAGTCCGGGCGTCACGTTGAAAAAACGACCAAACCTTGGCGGGGCCGCAGGCGCGCAGGTGAGATAGGCACCCAGGCGGGCACCGAAAAAGATCTCCCGCCTGGTGTTGAGGCGAGGAAGTAAACGAAGGGCAGTGAAAACGAGGGGGTCGGCAGCAGCGCCGAAGACGGCGGCGATATAAAGCGCAACGCCCCCGCGCGTAGAGCAGTGAGTGCGTTTGCGCGGCCGGGCGTCGCAGCGTGCGCTTCATGCCTCGCGCTCCTGCTGCTGTTGCCGCCGCTGTGTACGGGAGCGCGTGGGCACGACACCGGGTGCGAGTGATCCGCACACCTGGAGTGGACGTGCTTCTATTCCGCACACAGCTCCCTCCGTATAGAGAGGAAACGATTTAGACTATGTACAGAGCACGGTCAATGCGAAAGCTTCGCAACTGTGGTGACGTGCCGCGGCTGCGTTTTTATTGGTTTGATAAAACGGGCAGCGTTGGTGCGTGCAGTACGCGTGTAAGCACAGAGCTACCGAATGGTATGCGCGCGCCTGTCAATGGTGATAAGCGGATGGCGCCCACTATTATACCATAGCGAAGCCTTATCGCTGTTCGGATATCATTTCACGCCGACAGTACATATTATATATTTATAGTTCACGTGTATTTACATACGTTAACTAGCTTGTAGTGCAGTTTTAAGGAACGTGACAGTTCATTGCGTATAGACTACAGGACAGTCACGAATGTACAAGCCGGTTCGCTCTTACTGAAAGTCGTGCAAACGGGACACGCAAGGCGGCGAGCATCGCGTCGTACGGCCGCTCCCTGCGACGGCAGCTAGCTTCTTCGCCGCCTCGCGCGCCCAGCTGGCCGCGAAGAAAGGAAAGCGCGATCCCCGTAGGCGAAAAAACCAATTTAAATATTACGTTAGGCGGGGGGCTGGCTCGTGATTTATGGAGACACGGGAGTGCCACTGCGGCTCCTCCTTTGGAAAAAATAAAAAAATAAAGGACGATTCGCCTGCGCGCTTTTGCACGTAGCGCGAATGAAAAAAATAAAAATTAAATCTCGGGAGTGGGAGGTGGCATCATCGGTCTGACGGTGCTAAACAATGCGATAGAGCCCGCCACAGCCCAGCCTCGCACGCTCTCCTCTCACTCGCTGTTGGATGCACGCGAAAAGAGGCGAAGATGGTATGCGCATGCGGGAGCAATAAAATCCCGCCCGCGCGCTCTCTGTGTTCGCGCTGCGATGATCGCGCGCCGCCGATTTTAGATCGCGGTGCTGCGGCTGGGCTCGCGCCATGTGCACCTCAATGCGACACCGAAATGGCGCTGACAGTCTTTCTTTCTTTCCTTCTTTCCTTCTTTCTTTCTTTTTTTCCTTATTTCTTTCTTTCTATTTTTATTTCTCTCTTTCTTTCTTTCTTTCTTTCTTTCTTTCTTTCTTTATTTCTTTCTTTCCTAAATTTAGAGCACCGTGTTTCTCTATTATTATACTGCTCGCCGTGTCTTTAATTTTCAGGCTGTTGCCTTTCATCTCATGACATACTTTATCTCACGATGTACTTTTACTATGCATGCCTCCATAGTGTTGTCACTCACTCACTCACTTACTCGCTCACTCACTTGCGGTGTGGTAGCGTATTCTTTTGTGGACTCTGAAAATATCAGCGCAGTCTTGCCCAGGGTGTGATCGTCCCTCTGAGTGCATACTTCCGTAGAGTCCATGCATGTTTCCTTGCAGCATGTTAGCGTATTCTTTCATGGACTGACAATGTATCAGCGCAGCCTTTTTCCGCGTCCCCCACCCCCACCATTCGTTGCGCAAGACCACATTGCGCACACGTGCTTGTGTATTTATGAGTGTTTACCCCGCGGCAGTGGCTCGGTGACAATCGGTGGCCAAAAAACGAGGTCACGGGGTTCGGTTCCAGAACCAATTGATTGATATGTGGGGTTTAACGTCCCAAAACCACCGTATGAATATGAGAGAAGATGTAGTAGACGGCTCCGGATATTTCGACTAGTTGGGGTTCTTTAACGTGCACCCAAATCTGAGCACACGGGCCTAAAACATTTCCGCCCCCATCGGAAATGCAGCCGGGATTTGATCCCTCGACCGGAGGGTCAGCAGCCAAGTATCTTAGCCACTGGGCCACCGTGGCGGGGCGGTTTCAGAACCGAGTGGCCTGAATTTGCTAGCGAAGATAGAATGGGGTATATAAACCCGCTTGTATACTGAGTTCTTGTGCATTTCGGGACTCCGGATGGCGGTAATCTCCTTGCCTCTTGATGTGGGACATTATCAACCAAGGAACTACGGTTGACTGTGCCCTATTAGGCCAACGTTGGGTTGTTCTTGCTTCCGCTGTTTTGAAGTTGCTTGCCACTGCGAAGGCTTATGTTTTAAAGTTTTTATCTGATAAAAACCCCATATTTGGCTTTCACAAATCTATGCGGGGGAACTAATGCAACTACTGCTGTTGCGTTCGTCTTTTGCAAATCACTCAGTCATGACTCGGTAAACTTCAAAGAAGGCGTCTGAGAGCGATCTATTGCGCGATCAAGGAAACTATGTAAACGCGTACATTTGTGTACCATGCGTGTTCATAATCTATAAGCCACAACAAACAAAAGTACTAACCAATTTCATTCACTGAAGTATGCCAAGTTGGGCGAATCGGTAATAAGCCCTAATGTAACTGCGTGCACACACACACACACACACACACACACACACGCACACACACACACACACACACACACACACACGCACACACAACACACACACACACACACACACACACAAAACGGACGAAAACACGAAAGGAGAGAAAGGGACAGAGAAGTGTAGTGTATCCACTCGTGTTTTACATTATGGCTCATTTGCTGTATTTAAGTTACACTTCCACAAAATTAGCTCAATAATCCGTGGTCCACATATTGTACGCGCACGTAAGCGAGAATACCATCACGGAGCAGGCGCGGCTCTCGCTCGGTGTGTGAGCACTCGACCCAGCGAACGGGACGTCCAGCGTACAGCACAGGCAAGACGGTATACCTCTCCACACACAGCTTCAACGCGTGTCCTATACCGTCATCTGGTAGCCCATACGGTAGCGATCGTATACTCGGGGCACGCACACAATAAAAGGTGTCTCAAAACATGCGCAGAGAAAAGAAAAAAGAAACACCGTATCGTTCCTTTATCACTTCGCTTCTCGCCGCCCGGTGCGACGCCTCAACGCGTCTGGGGCGGTGAAAAATGACGTGTCCCCCGAATTAATTCGACGCGACTTCGCGGAGTGGAATGGAGCGCTTTCAAGGACGATCGAGCAGCCTCGCCCGCGCTGGCCGTTTCGCTGCTCCGTATAGCCGAGGAGTAAATGTGTCTTATACGCGTTTCTCCATCCTCATTTTTCATGCCGCGCTTTCAACGATCACGCCTTGACGAACCCCTACGGGCTTTTTTTTTTCTTTTAATCGTGTCTCCCGCAACAACGCCGTCGTAAACTGCGTACACAGGCGCGCCGTCGATCTTGTTCATACAAGCGGTGGCATATATCTCGCGTGTCGAGCGATATCGTGGTGCGAGACCTCCTTCCAAACCCGTTTAGAGAAGAAAAAAAATTCATTCACGGTTTTTGTATATGGCCGTGTTCTCGACTGTGGTCGGCTCGTGTGTCTATCGAAATGTATACTGCCCGAGGTGGCACCTGGCGGTAAGCGATGGCGACGATGACGTCATACATAGTTGCGGCCCACAGCTGTCCGTGCTTACCGCTTTTTTTTTTTCTCGTAATTGTTGTTGTTATTGTTCATGGTCAACATTTTTCAAAGCCGTCGTTTGGGCATGGCCTCCGAGGTGGCGGCCGCGCGGTCATACGTCTGCATCTCGGAGTCCATGGTTTGGCGTATAAGTTTCATATAAATACACTAGAGGGAACTCTGGCGCTGGTGTCGATGGCAGCGGCTACGCACAGCGGTTCAGCCAGCATATGGGAATGGTGGGTAGTACACAAGTTTTTGTACTATCTTCGTTCTTTCGGCTTTGTTTGGCTTCGCGTGACTTGGAGCTGCTTTGTCATGAGGGGACGGTCAGCAAATGTTCAGCAGTTGCACTTCGCCACCTTAACCTTTTAGGCTCACCACTTCAAACCAGAACACGATGACAATGGTCCGCTCTTTTGTTCAAAACAAAACCAAAACATAAGAACAAACAAAGCCATACGTGCGCGGCTGCTGACCCGCGGGTCGCGGGATCAAATCCCGGAGGCGGTGGCGGCGGCTGCTGCATTTTTGATGGAGGCTAAAGCATAGGTCAGTGATCTCACTCGTGAGTCTACTCACTCAGACTTAGATCAAGCCGTGAGTCTGAGTAAGTCCGGGTGAGTGTAATATTTTTTTGAGTCTGAGTCCAAGTGAGTCCAAAGCTACGAAGAAATTTCATGAGTGAGTCCGAGTGAGCTCCACAAGTTTTGCCGAGCTATGGGCGAAAGAGCTGTTGGCCCGTGTGTTCAGGTTTGGGGGCACGTTAAAGAACCCCAGGTGGTCGAAATTTGCAGAGCCCTCCACTACGGCGTCTCTCAAAATCATATGGTGGTTTTGGGACGTTACTTCCCCACATGTCGTTGTCTTTTTTTGTCAACTTTTAAAACTATAGGTTTCCAGAACTACATTACTTATATGAACGCAGCAGCGCGGAAAAGAATTGTGTAAATTCACTTGCTTCATGTGTTCTGCGATCGGCAGGCTCCTCTGCATCGCTCAAGCCACGACGTTTTCTTTTATAGACTCATTCTTTTCTTTTCCAGTTTCGAGAGCACGACGAAATCAGAACGACGACAAAGGGACAAGTAGAAGAAGACGACGACGACGAGAGAAAGAGCTTTGTCGTCGTTCTGATCTCGCGCTATAACTATCCTCATCTCATAGCAATCAGCCCAAACTGTCATGCATCGAGAGCACGCGTCAATCTACAACAATATACGCCCGCTTTATCAGTCCTTAGGTCGGTATTTTATGATAAGAACATTGCTACACCAATTTATCGGATCCTGGTTTGAACGCGCGAGTCGCACAGCAGTAATCGCGCGGTATTGCGATACAGGAGCCCGCATACAAACGGGCGGAAGCCAGTATATACTGCAGCTTCGAGTGGCACTCGCGGCGGACGACAATGAGCAGCCCACATTGTGCCACGTTTCTCGCGTCTATAGCGTTGCACTTCGCGATATTCCGAGACTCGAAAGCCGCGTGAGTATACACGTGTACAAACGGCACCAAGCTTGCAGGTATTGGTTCGTTCGGTTTACGGGGTCGAACCTCCCAAAGTTTATTTATTGACATGTGGGGTTTAACGTCCCGAAACCACCATACGATTACGAGAGACGCCGTAGTGGAGGCCTCCGGAAATTTCGACCACCTGTGGTTCTTTAACGTGCACCCAAATCTGAGCACACGGGCCTACAGCATTTCCGCCTCCATAGGAAATGCAGCCGCCGCAGCCGGGATTCGATCCCGCGCCATGCGGGTCAGCAGCCGAGTACCTTAGCCACTAGACCAACGTGGCGGGGCGAACGTCCCAAAGTGGCCCAGGATACGATAGTCGCCGCAGAGGAGGGTTCCGGTTAATTTGACCTACCTACGAGCTTCATTAAGTGCTCATGCAATGCACAATACACGGGTCTCTCCTCTATCGAATGTTTTACCTAAGGTATATGGGTGCTGCCGTGCTGGACTGTCAAGTCGATGTTTCCTCGTTTTCGTATGCGGCGGTGTGAATTAATAAGGCCATGAAACATCGCACGCACAAACTCAAACGCTTTGATGCGTATGCGTCTTCTGTAACACCGTTCGCTTAGTTCTTAAAGATGCAAAACACGCAGGTTCACAACCCAACATGGCGGCACTCAAACGCCTCCATTAGGTAGTCTATAGGCTCTTTCGAAATGCGACCAATGCGACCGCTACAGGAACTGGCGTATTTCCGGTTCCGGTCATCTACAACCCAGCACCGCAACCACCGAGCCATACAGCAGCCGGCTTCTTTGCGACAGTGTGTCACCTATAATTACTCGTACATTCCGACAACAATGTGACGCGTTGAGTATTTTTGGACAACCGGGTTCACCCCGAACTGCTCCAGCTTGCCAGCCCTGAAGCAAAACCGGAATTCCTACGCCGCGACCTCTCATATAGAGGTACATGTTTCAGCCCTAACACATTGGATACGTGTTTCGTCTCCTAAGAGGTTCTTAAATACTCCAGGCGCACTCCGATTGGTCCGCATAGTCGAAAACGCCTCGAGACGAACTGCAGCTAAAAAGAGGCTTCTTTCTTTCTTCGAACTGCCGCAGTTTCGTGTGAAGGCAGCGTTCGGAGACGCCATTAGCAACTGCGCTTCGTTTCTATCTATATAGTTTTCTCAAATAACGCCACGCGGCGATCGTTAGAGGGGGCTACCTTTAAATGCCATTGCACGAGCATTTATTGCCGTTCGGGAGGCGGAGACGAGATGCTTTGCCAGCGCGGTCGCCGACGAGGGAACCGAGCCGGTGACCTCGTCCGGTGTAGTTCAAGCAGCAGAACGCTATCAAGTCCGCAGCATCGTCCTTCCGTGTATCTGGAAGGCCACCCGTGTATTATTACAACCTGCGTAGATTGCGGCTTGTTTTTTTTTTCTCTGTACAACGGAAAACATCTTCGCGTTTCCACCTCGATCTCCGCCACTCATTCCACCGGGAATGGAATACAAGCGGAATAGTGTGAACAACTCGCTTGCGGTGTCATATGCGGACGCCAGAGAATCGAGATTGCCGCATCGGAAGAAAGATGACATGCGGCGATAATACAGATTGCATTCTTCAATCGGTGTGCACAGAATAAGGATCCCAAAACCTCTTTCCCTCCCTCCTCGCTCCACATGGATCCACGTCCGCGTTGTACTTGTATTGTTCGTTTTTGAACGCTTCGTACAAGCTTTTCCAATCCTCCTCCGCAATGGCACATCACGACACCGAAGGAGAGAGGGAGCGTGCGAGAATATAAAATCTCGCATATACTACATATAGGAAGCTAGCCGCCGAAAAAAAGAAGCCGGAATTGCAGATTCCATCTTTTAATACACAACCGCCTTGGAAGTATAGCGCGTACGCCGCCCGCCATCTTCCACAGCACATCACGTCCACGAAGAAAGAACCTATCTCTCGGCTTCATTCCGTCTTGTACACAAACACACACGCACAACTCAACCCCCCACGCAACACGCAGACAAACAACAAACACGTGTACGCACGCGCGCATACTCGCAATAACGAAAAAAAAAACAGGGTAGAATAAGTGACGCTACATTGCTGCTTCTGAACTTGCGCCACCTCGTTTCATCGACTGGATCGTGCGTCTTTGTCACTTCTCTGCATTTTACTCCTCCTCCTCCTCTCTCTCTCTCTCTCTCTCTCTCTCTGTACACCGCGGGCTAGCACGAAGAAAGCCCGATGCGAGCACAAACGCACTCACGTACTATACACGAAAGTACAACACCAAGAGTTGAGAGAGAAGCAGTATAGCGGGTGGCATTGGTATAGGGAGAGAAGCACCGATTGGATGGGAAGCCTCCTCACCGCAGCGTCATCTACCCTAAGGTCGGCGCGTACACGCTGGAACGCGCGCCGCGCCGCTGAAGCGACGACGAAGGGGGAGGGGGAAGGAGGACCGGATTGAGATATCAAACTTCTCAATATACACTCCATTAAAAGAAGCGGGGAGGTCGGCACGGCTTCATCTACGGTACGCGTGCCATCTCCGCCGCCAAACATCAGAAGCAACGCGTATTCACACACTATTCCCGCATCTCTTTTCGATTGCGTGCAACTTATTTTTCTTCTTCACGGGAGGCACGACGATCGGAGTGCGTTCCTGTACAATTTCTTCTATTTCCTTCTTCGTCATCTTTTGCGTTCTCCAACTCGTATATCCCGGCCGTATTCTTCTTGTTCTTTTTTTGTTTTGTTTTTCACGCTTCCGCGCGAAGACCGCCGCGGGTTCACGTGTCGGGCAACGCAATCCATTTTGACAGACACCTCCCTCGCACCCTCGACGGCGGTGAGAAGACAGCGCAAGAAAGAACACGTAAAGACAACAACAAAATGGCGAGTACGTATCCAAACAAGTGCGGATATAATGAAGACGGTAGAAGCACGAGCCAGCTGCCGCAAGTACGCGCGGGGACGATACCAAACTTGGTGGCGCACGCAGTGGCGTCGCTCTTTTGATCGTCCAACCGCGTCGGGAAGCTTGGGAGTGATACCTCCACGCGAACACAGACGCCAATTCTTTCCATCATTTTCATCATATAGACATTTTTTTTTTTTCTTCGACAGCTGCACGGAGGTTTCTATCCGTATAGTCGAGGCTTCTCGGACCCATGCTATGCACGTTTCCACGAGAGGACGTTTCGGCCAACGTACACTCGCACATTCGCTAGAGTCTTCTTACACGATCGAGTTATGCGTAGGGTTTCGCTTGGGAGAACTCAATTTAGTCGAAGAGCGTACACTTTGAACATTTTCCCGTCGCTCCTCGCCTATGCTGCTATACTTATCTATGTATTTCCGTATCGAAGTATGACTGTATTTTCATATGTACCGAGCTGAACACGTCTACATTTAGTTCTGTCTTCCCTTATCTACTTGAACGTTTGCCTGCTCATGAAATTCTTCAGCTTGCAGCTGTGTTTACGTGTATAGTTCCCTGGAGATGCTGGACATACAGTAGGGGGGAAAGTGATTATAAATGAAAAAAAAAGAGAAAAGTGAACCCCGTAACTGTATCTCAGGGGGAGGACACCTCAACAGTAGCTGACGAGGGATAGGGTAGAGAAGGGATTAAAAGGATAGGATTAAAAGGTAAAGAGATAGAGAGAAAGGAGAGAGCGAGGCGCAGGGACAGGTAGCGACGGAAGTAAGGAGAAGACAGGAAAGATGGACACGGTTGCAGGAGTCCGAGGACGGGGCACCACTGGCGATAGCTCTTGTAGGCGTCAGGAGGGGGCGTAGGACCAACCCAGTCGGGCAGAGCTGCACTGTCGTCGGAGATCGCGAGGGCACAACCGATCGGCACGGAATCCGGCGAATAAACTCCGACATACAGTAACACCACGTTGTCAGTTACGATCGTAAACTCAACGTCGTTCCTATCTGTGAAACGAACGTATCTATCGCTCGCATCGTATCTTCGATGAGCTACTAGTGTTGGAGTAGCCGAGTGGATATCCTCCTCTGAAAGCTCCTCTGACCGACTACTTTATATTTCCTTTATCAACTTGGAACACAGACGCTTTACAGAACAGTACGTCTCGAGTTTGAATTTTGGCGTGTTTGAGCTGTGCAAGGCTGCAATACCGCCGCTGCATTTCTTCGAATGCACAAGAGTTACTGACCGCGGGTCAATGAAGCCAAGAATGAACGCTTGTTGTTTGCGCACGCACGCACGCATGCATGCACCCCCCCCCCCCCCACACACACACACACCCTCACGTGACCAGCTTCTCTTTTCTATTATGTTCCAGTCTCATTTCCCCCTTCAGCAGCGTAGGGTAACAAAATGGCACTCAACCGGGTAAGGTCGCCTATATTGTTCTCTCTATACAAGGTGCCTGTCTCACACACAGCGTTGTGTCGCTGTGTGTGACAACTTAAACGTCTACAAGTGTCAACCTGCACACGTTTGTGTAGCTCCTTCAATCCCAGGTAGAGAGGCATGAAATGTCGCAGATCCGCGCACATCGCCAAAAAAACGACTCAAAATTTGAGTCTCGTCGTTTCCTTTCCCCTCTCCGGTTATTCTCGGTTTTCTTTGATAACCGCCTCCCACAGCCCTCCCCCCCACCTTTCCCGCTCGCCTTGCAGGTTGAAGGTTTCCGTCGTAGCCGCTTACGTCGACCTCAACCGGAGAGGAAGGGAGACCAGTCACTCCGCGTGATTCCCAACTACCAGCGGCAACAGCACCTTCTTATTCTTCGCTTCTGGCGATGCCCGCTTCTCCTCTCGTTTTTTTTTTTATTTCCATCCTCGTCATCATCTTTTTGCTCTTCGGTTCAACGTGCCGTCGCAATTATCATTCCAAACTCGGCATCTTTCTCAATCTCAATAACCTCTGCAGTTTGAGGCGCCGTCTGCGCGCCACACTCGAAACACGAACTCTCTCTCACTCTCTCACATTCGTAGCTACCGGGTTGACTCTCCCCCTCGGCTTATTCTCTCTCTCCTCCTTCGGTTGGCGGTGTCGGTCACGGGACCCGATCTCTACGGGTTTGTTATGCCCCACCTTGTCTGCCTGCCTGTCGATCCATCTGTATTTACAAGCGCGCCCACCGCGTGACTGGCTGCCTGCTGCACGCACGGTCGGCCAAGAAGAGACGTGGAACAAGCGGACCGTCCCGGCAACGCACCTTGCGAGTCCGTACTGTACAGGATGCTGTAACGAATACGAAATCGAAGACGGAATCGCCGTTTTGAGGGGGTTACTTCTTTTTCACTCCTTGCGTCTCGAGAAAAAGAAAACACAAATAAATCACACCTTTATATGCATTCGGCTAAGACGACTTAAAGGTGAGGTTCGTTATCAGGTATAATAATGACATTATGTGGGAGTTTACGTTCCAAAGCCACCATATGATCATCAGAGACGCCCCAGTGGATGACTCCGCGAATTTCCACCACTTGGGTGTTCTTTAACGTGCAACTGAAATTGCACACCAGTACACGGGCCACTACTATATCGCCTCCATCGAAATGCGAACGGCACGGCCGGGATCGAACCCACTACCTTCGGGCCAGCAGCCGAGCATCCCAGCCATCGATCCACCGAGGCAGACACGCGAAGTCCATTATTAGGGTGAAAGCCTTAGATTATCCCATTAAACGCGAAAATTGGCCGGCAGCATCGGCGTCTACGTGAGTGATGCAAAAATATACGCGACGACGTCGCCACGCAACGTAATCGTGACGTCACAGATCGCCAGAAGATGCGGCGCCATCTGACATGGCGCCACGTGATGAAATCATTACGTGACATTATCGCTTGGTCGTAGGTTGACCGATCACGGAGGCGAAGCGAAATCACATAAGGTGCAAAAACCCTGCAATGCATTTAATCGCGGAGGCTATGTAAAGCCACATTAGGTGCTGAAAACGTCCTCAGGGCCGGTGAGAGGATCAATACAAAGGAATGAGAAGACAAAGAAGACGGCTTACGCAATGAACAAGGGACACTGAGTTCGTACTATCATCTTAATCGGAGATTGATGAGCCCCGTGACTTTTTGTACAACATACCACGCTTTCGAAATTAAAGTCCTTGTTGATGCCGTGGCTGATGATGATAGTGATGAATAGCAACTCATGCCTTTGCAATGAATTCGCGGCTTTCAACCACCCACCTGCTCGCTACGCAATTCAGGAGGTGCGATATCACGTACGACCCTACGCTTCTGTTGTTTACCTTTACCCATTATAGGGTATCGAATCGGGTATTTTTGTTCCATTTGACCTGCTATTTTTTCCGCATTGCATTTATCTCTCTCTCTCTCTCTCTCTCTCTCTAAGTTTCTGCCACGCGATATGCATTTGTCAACACCACTACTTGCGTGACATGATCACTGCACCGTAGGAGGTGGAGGAGGAAAGCTTAAGCGGAAGGACAGGGAGGTTAGCCAGTTCTTAGACCACCCGGCTACCCTGTGCTGGGGAAAAGGGTGAGGGGAAGAAAATCCGTATTTTTCGATTATGGTTTCGAGCACTCGTTGTGATAGAATGATTGACTGATTTCGATTCCCTTCGTTCGGTTCCAATCGTTATTATCTGATTTTTAATAAGCTCACGCAAGCTTTTACACCGCATTGCATGCTTTCCAAGGCCAGCGTCTCCTGACGCACTTCACGATTTCGCCTTAAAGATATATCTTAAAGATAATATTCAACCGTAATTCGTATGCGAATTACGGTTGAATATGACTTTTTCAGTTGGCGGTGCGAATTTGTTTTTTCCCGCGGCAGGTACGTAGTATTAGAGCATCTAGTAAGAAAAGTGGTGCGAAAGTTGCTACAAAGCCGTGTGAAACGGGTGGTTGCATAATGGAAATTTCAGTGACTATGGTACTGCGTATCCAGTGCCGCTTCATGAACGTGCTGTATTGTTTGATTGGTTGATTTTTCTCGATACGTAGTGCCTATTGTTACCACAACAAAGTTATCACGATGCTACTGTCGTGTTATATATTAACAACCCGAGAAAGTTGATTACACTTTCAATCAATCAATCAATCAATCAATGAAGCTTTATTTTCATAAATAGATATATGCAATTACAGGGATTATTTGGACCGATAGCCTAAAGTGGCTAGTGGACGGTCCAATACAATGTGCAACATAAAAAAGTGTACAGGTCAGCTCTGAGGTAACAACAACAACACAGTAATACATTTTTTCTTGCAGATATGCATACTTATTAGCTTGCAGCTAGTTTCTTTACCAACACTTTACCAACAATAGGGTGAACGGCGCTGCTGAGTGATAATCTGCGCCCCGCCGTGGTGGTCTACCGGCTTAGGTACTCGGCTGCTGACCCACAGGTCTCGGGGGTTGCATCCCGGTTGTGGCGGCTGCATTTTCGAAGGAGGCGAAAATGCTGTAGGCCGGTGCGCTCAGATTTGGTTGCACGTTAAAGAACTCCAGGTGGCCGAAATTTCCGGAGTCCTCCACTACGGCGTCTCTCATAATCATATGGTGGTTTTGGGATGTTAAACCCCACGTATCAACCAATCAGAGTAATAATGTGCCTCTAAACTGCAATGCCTTTAGCTCAAACACAGTGATGAACTGTTTCATGGGGACATGATATTTCATTATTCCGAGACACTTGCGTACAGATTATCATATACAAATTTTCGTATCAGGTAATACCATAATATATCAGGTCACATAGATATACAGATTAGCACATATTGTGCGTATGATGAAAACAATTATGGAATGACAGAAGCGCGGGCTTCCCCTCACAAAGCCTCGTGATGCGGCGAAGCAAGCTCCGACGAACTGCTTTTTGGAAACGCTTCTTCCTTCCTTACCCAAGCATACATACGCGCAGAGGCGATCAGCTCTGATTTCGCGAATGTATTAAATTTCAGATAAAATTATAAAAGAGGAATTTCCGTAAAAATTCGCGCTGCGCACTTAGCACAAGTGCTTCGTTCGCTGTACGCCCTGCAGCCCTGACTGCAGACACGCCTTCCGACTGCAGGTGAATTCGCGCTGAGCGGCTGTGAAACTGTGACACTCCTTATGTCCAAGGCCTCTGATATTAGACAGTTTCAACATTCGTGCAGGCTATGCACGTTCTATTACAGAAGCATCGCTACATTACTATATAGACTCATCTCTGCTCTTCCGCAAGCACCATGCAATATTCGCAATATAGACCTCTCTGTGTACAGACTCATCAGTGCTCTTCAGCAAAGACTACACAATACACATCTCTATATCTTTTCACCTCTATATAGACACATCACTATCTGACTATAAGGGCTTACTAGTGCTCCTCGGCAAGGACTATACACTCATCGCTATATAGACTGATCACTATATAGACTGTATAGATTCGTCATACATATACCAAAGGATTCTTCGATGTGCCCGATTCCTGCTGCAGCTCCTCGTCTCGCCTGCGGGCGAACCATGTGCGATGCCGTAAAAAAAAAAAAAAAAACACTGCCAAATTACCGCGCGCCAGGCAGCAGCCACAGTTCCTCACTTTGATTGGAACGCCTTCGGGGGCTTCTTCGGCAGTCGCCACCTTTGAGCAGGCCGCCACGTGCCATCTTCGCAGCCATAACGCGCCGGGCTCAATCCCCGATGCCCTCCCTGAATTTTTTCCTTTCTCTCTTTTTTTTTTCATATCTCACCGCCTTAACGTTTTCTTCGCATTCTTCTTCTTCTCTCTCAAACCTCTCCTCCACCTCATTCTTCACCCCACCATATTCAGAGTTCTTTATGGGGCAAAGAACGCATAGACAGGAAGGGGGTGTGGGGGATGCTTTGAAGGAGCGCGAAGAATACAAGGCTTTTGTTTCACCCGGACACCCCCCCCCCCCCTCCCGCAATCTCTCCAAACGCATCCCAATGCCACACCACTTCTTCTGCACTACCCCCCCACCCGACTCCTCACCCTCAAACCGGATTTTAAACAGACGCTTTGCCGACCGGCGGTTCCCTTCTCAGTGCAGCATTTTTTTTTTTTTCGGTACGAGTCCGTCTGCCGCTCGCTTGGAATACGCGGCGCATGCGCTTACAGACGCACACACGCAGGCATTTCGACCGTCTGTGTAAACGCCAGACGAGCCGCGCGTTTGCATACATCACGCACTAACACACACAGACCGGCCGGTTGGTCGTTCGGCGGTCGAAACGCTATAGAGAAAAGAAGCCGGAATGAAGTTTGTGTGAAGTCGCATACGCGACGGACGGCGGTTTCTGGCGGGCGCATGTCGGCGGGTGGAAATACGCCGGAGAACAGATTTGGAAGGGGATGTCTGAAATTCCTTTCGCCTCTCCGTTCCGGACCTTCTCGTCCAACCCTTTGTCTCACATTTGGAATACAGGCCCGCATTCACAGAAAAGGCTCCTACGATAGGAAAACTCGCAGGTTTCCTTTCGCATTCGCCCAAGATGCTTCGAACGAGCAAGCCATCTTCTTCTGCCGCCCTTTCTGCAAGTGTAATGTGGTTTTGCACGGCCTTCGAGATCGAAAACGTTGCCTTCGTGATCGGTGACGACGTCATGTGATGATGTCATCGTGTGACCTGACGCCATAAATACTTTATGTTGGTGTCGTCACAATTTTTAGGTATATTCATGACGTCGTAACTTCAGGGTATTTCGTTTTTTTTCTACAAGCAATCTTACGAAAGCAACGATTTGTGAATTCTGTACTTTGGTTCTTCTGGTTGTCCTGCTGTTTATACTTTTACTTTTCTACGTTCACTCCTGGCAACTCGAGCTTCGATACCTTGTCACAGAGTGAGGCGAAACTTTGCTCGCCTTCTAGGAATAATAATAATAATAATAATAATAATAATAATAATAATAATAATAATAATAATAATAATAATAATAAAGGTGGCGACATTGTCTCTTTCATCTGATAGTATACGTCGGGAGCGACAGCTGCACAAATGCACGTGACATCACTGAAAAGAAGCGCTTTAACGGCAATGTACAACTATAAGCGTTATCCTACGACGCGGACGGCAGGATTGCAGTTCGGCAGACCGCCGCAACGTGTCACTACCAGTGCAGCCGTAGCCCAGTAAGAAAACTGACCTGGCCCACTTCGCCCCTTCTTTAGGACGCCAGGAAAAATTACGCCATCGTCGTCCTCACAGGCAATGGGTGCAGCATAAAGACGTCTTTCAGAGAGGCATCGCCCCGGTGTGACATCTAATTTTACTATAAGGCCTTCGCCCAGCGCCCCATTGAGCCCGAAGACAAGGAAGCCCCCCAGTGCAGGCGGCAAAGTTAAGACGATCGCTCCTTGGATTAACCTCGGCTAAGCCACGCTAAATGCCGGCTACGCACGGGAAGTATCCGTCCCCGGAGCGTTAGCTTAACGCGTCTATATATACGGCCTATACTCAGCGGACGCTTTACTCGGCCGCATAATGCTACCGCCTTGTTCGACTAACTCCTCTACCCTTGCCCTTTGCCGAACCCTTCTAGTACCTTCACGCCGAATGTCAAGGGACTTGCTTTGGCTGTGGAAGATAGGAAGGCCATGCCCCTTTCACTAGACTCTTGCTCTTCTGTCATTACCTAACGCGGTCTCAGTTCCGAAGGGTACTTCGCACTACCATGTGCTATTTATTTAGTCGGGAGCCTTGGATGGCTCCCCAAGTGCGTAAAGTGACCGCTAATGCAAAACACGAACGGCGCAGTGAATAACCATGCGACTATGCTCCCGTATGACGTCATGGATCGCCATAATTAGTGACGTTACGCTATGACGTCTCATTCGGTCATCACCAAGACACACTACAAGTCATCACAGGTGTGCCACATTGCAAGCACAACAGTGTTGTACTCAAGTGTTGGTACTTCTTTAAAAATCACAGATTCCATCATGTATTTGCTTAGCACGGCCTCAAGGCGACAGCCTTCTTTTTCTCAGTCGATGTATTGATCATTTCCAAGCCTCTCTCCAAAAGTATCCTGCACTTCACGGCTCAGTGATCCGAGGCACTGCAAGCTTTCTGCATCTTAGCTGGCTTTGCACTGCCTTCGTGATCGTCACACCTTTGACCAAGCAAAGATGCCTTATAATGACGCTATCATGTCACGTCATAATCACGTCATCAATATCGGAGCTCTTTGGCGTCGTTGTGACGTCACACGGTCAAGTTACACCGCGATAACAATATTTTGCGCCACCCTTATCGACGCCACCGACGCCGACAGAGTTAGATGATGCATCTAAGGCTGTCGCCTTGAAAACCAAATTCACGTGTTAATGACGACTGGTTCTTCTGTGCGGTCTCGGGTTGGTTGCGTTTTTGTTTCCGCGTATTTGATTGCTTTTTTTTTTCTCTTCCTAGCCCCTTCTTTTCTGTCCACATTTATGACCGTCCTTCCATTCATCCGCCTCTCGTCCACTTCCCCGTCGTTCCGCTGCATCTGTTTTGGAGGCTCTGTGAAAACAAAGGCGGCGGCTATGGGAGCGCGGCCCGTCCTGTGGGCCCGGCGGCGTATGATATATGGATTACTGTTGGTTTGACGGGCACGCCATGAGAAGCGAGCGGTGTACAGCCTTCCTTCTGGCACGCCGGAAACTTGAGGCTATACGAAACAAGGGGGCAGGAAAAGAACGAAGAAAGAAAAAAATCCAGCGTGCCACCCTGCGGCTTGTCTCGGCTGTGGCCGGCTCGTTTGTTAGGGAGGCTGGCGGTGGTGGCTTCGTCTGTCTGGCCCTGGGGCTTTCGAGCTGAACCTCTTGACGGCTTCGCTATAGCGTCGCTGCGTATAAAGCCGGCCTCGCGAGTAAACTACGCCGACCAAGGCGAAGTCAAGTCAGACTAGTCATCATGATGCGGAACTGGAATCCATCGCGAAGTCCTACTGAAGGGCGTGTGCTATGGTCATCACAATACAGAACGTCTCTTAGCGTTGATTTCGCGCACACTCTACCGCGGCGACGTTAACCTAACTGGCGCAGCTGAGTTAGCGGCGACCGTTGGTCAAGAAGGTCGCGGGTTCGCATCATGTCAGAGGATTTACTGCCCATCTGGCGTTTCTTAAATTTCGCGAAGCAGCGTGTGGTGAAGTTTACGTCACGCTATAAGTCCGTAGCGAAATGAACCTGAAGAAGACAAGTTGGACTTGTTCAAATGGTAGGCTTTCATGATAATTTTAAATCGGTGCTCGACACGAGGGACAAAGCAAGCTCGGCACTTTGTGCGTCACTTATTTTCCTCGCCGGGTCAAGTGCTATGTTATAGTTAAGATATAAACGAGCCTCTTCAAAGGAAAAAGGGTCTCAATTTTGCCTCCTGTAGCAAAGACTCGCTGAAAAACCGAAGACATAGCGTGACATTGTACGAATGCTGTTCACTTCAAGTGTGCGCTTACCTCGGTGCCCTTTACATCAGTGCTCTCAAAGATTCAGGCATCGTCGTAACGCTTTGCTTATCGAGTGCCGAATCAGTGCCCAGGTAAATGTAGCTTCACGAAACTTCCTACCCGGTTACTTTGAAAACTACGCTACCTAAATCGCATTAATTAGAAGTTTCCCGCGCTACACCCCCACTCCTTTTTTTTTCCCCCTCGAGAACCTAATTCGCTGCAAAGTACGTATACGTATGGGCGGATCTCGTAAACAAAAACGAACCCCGTCGAAGATTTATTCCGGAGATCCTCGGGTTGATAATCTACGAAAGAGGAACATAATGATCCGATCGGTGCTTGTTGCTCATGTTTACGCTGGAATCCTGTTTGTTTTTTTTACGGGCGCACGCGAACTTGGGGAGTTTCGCACGCGATCGTGGTCACGGGCAAGACGCACGCGTGGGTGCATGGAGTGGGGTTTTTCTTTCCCGGTAAAATAAATATCCGCTTTCTCGTCGCCATTGCTTCCAATTTCTGGAGAAAAAAAAAAACGGGCTTCTTTATTCCTCCCCCACGTGAAAGAAGGAATGAACGGATGAAAAGGGGCAGCAGACGAGGGGAAAGGCTTACGAAGGTTCTTGTTTGGCCGAAACGTACCGCACATCCGTGGGTCCGTGAAAGCGAAGGAACAAGCTGGGAGCTTACAGTTCGGTAAGCATCTAAAAGAGTCGCGCGCAATATGCCAAAGGGGGGAGAAATTTGTGTATACATAAGAACGGGGGTGTGGGGTTGGATTTGAGGCTGGAGAGGAGGATGAAGGGAAGGAGAGAAGAACGCGGTTCGCCGTGAGGAGGTCATAAAAAAAGACAAAACTGTTGGTTAAGGTTGGGAATGGTTTGGAAAAGAAGCACACAACAACGCTCAAAGGGGTAGCAGCGAAAAAAAAAAGAAAACGTCGTTCAATGACGAAGAAAAAAAAACCAAACACACAAACACAAGCACGCCATCCAACGTCCAGCAAACTCGGCTAACCTTCCCCTTCCACATCCAGTCATTCGTTCAGTTCGCCCTCTGATTTATTCGTTCGTCGGTTCTCGCAGCAGACCACGGACAGACCGACGGGCGCGTTTTATTTTTTTGTTTGCGAGCGCTATATAACATATACGTTTTTCTTGGTTTCCGCTTTTTCTCCTTCACAGGCTCCTCTCTTTTCTCCCTCTCTCCATATTCGGCAGTATATACGCACCACGCATCGCTCGTCAAAGCCCCCCCAACTCCCATTTCCTTGCCCCCACGCACACATCACGTCGCTTATTATTAGTATTTTTTTTTTCCCTCTGCTCTCTTCAAAATGCCGATTCGTAAAAACGGAGGCCGTACAGAGAAGGAAACTCCGATGAGGCGAGAGAGAAAGACGCGAGAGGACAGAGAAATGAACGAGGAGGAAACTTGAATATAAAAGAGAAATAAACAGAGAGGCAGAGAGAAAGAAGGGACGGACGACGCGTTGGGTGAGGACGGTGTACGTGGAAAGAAGAGCCGCCGGTTACGTGCGTCTCACTACGTAAAAAGAGAGAAGGGTGGGAAAAAGAACGACGGAGGAGGAGGAGGAGAGCGGGTGCCATTACTGATGTCGCGTGCTCGCTTGCTTCGACGGGCGCATGTTCACTCGCTCGCGCTGGCGGCGGCAGCGGCCCTACACGTCGTACTCTCCCAGTTCCTCGCCGCTTGCGGCGAGCTTCGACATCGAAGCCGTGTACGCGCGTGGCGCCTCCTCCATTCACGGAGCGCGCGTTTGTTTGTCCAAGTCGCTTGTTCTGACCGGCGGTAGCCACCAGCACAGGATCGTCACCAACGCTGCACCTGTGACAGTCTTTCGGACGTACCGTGCAACACTCCGGTGGATGTGAACGTGTCGATGGAACTACACCGGAACCCGACTACGCGGGTTACTCGTCGCCGGGTGCTTACTGCGCGGAGATCCGCGTTGATGGGACGCAGTGTGACGTATCTGTGAACGAAAGGCGCAACCCTTCCCAGCTGCTGTACTACGTGGGTGTGTGTGCTGGACGCTCCGCATCTTCCGACATCCGCTACAAGAAGTGGGGGGAGGAAGACAACGGAGAGAGTCTTCCGACAAACGAACGACGCGCGCGTGCGCGCGTTTGTGTCTAGCCTCGCTGCTGCCGCTAGCTTACGCGCTTTAGCTAGCGCGCGTGGCCTTCCTCTCCTACATTTTTTTTTTTTCGACAACGGCAGCCAGCCATTCCAGCCGCCGCTCCACCTCCTCGGTCGTGCATCCTCCGCCCGTGTAGCGCTAGACTCCACCCCCCATCTGGAAAAGCGACGCGCCGCGCGAAAGGCGACAGATCGGCAGGCCCCGCTTTCAAGAGCGCTGTCGCTGCGAGAGCGGCGGCGTGTTAAAACAACGCGATACGGCTGCCGCCGCTGCCGAGTGTGTGGCCGGGCGCCCCACTACCCGTGTTGCGCGTGTGTGTATGTGTGTGCGTGCCGTGTGAGAAACGCGCGCGCCGCTGCCTCATTTTTTTGTTTCTTCGCTGCGCACGCTCGGCACTTCGTCCCCGTTCGATGATCGTGAAGACCTCTGCTTCCTCGGACACACGGCCATCTCGAGTGGGACGTCGTCGCTAAACCACTACGGGATATCCGAAGAGATCCACCGAATCAAGTTCATGGAACGGATAACCACCGTCCTGGCGCATCGGCACACGGCGGTGTGAGACGAAAATGTGTTCCGACAGTGTCTCCGATACGAGGCCCGTGACGCTAGTGCCAGTGTTTCGACCTTTCGATTCGGTCGGTCCATCCGCTTGTGCTAGCTGGGTGCCTGTGGTGCGTCGCTTTCGTTGTTGCTCGTCATCGGAGGTTGTCATGGAGCGAGTCGTGTCGCGAGTCTTCACCGTCCAGCAAGAGCGTCGCCACCTACGGGCCGTCGTTATGCGACACGAGAGCCACTGACACCGACGCCGCGATTTCATGCTTCCTTGTACTGGGCGCGAGGCATTCGCACAGTAAGTGAGAAAACAACAACCCTGCAGCGACCCACCCCACATTATCGGGGAAGAGTCGCGTTGCACTCGCGAGATTTCCTTATTGTTTGAAATGAACGCTGACATAATCGCCGAACGACTACTTTAGTTTCCAAATGCACTGGTAATCTCAACATTACGATGTAAGCTGCACTGCGACCTATTTATGAAGACGAGGTTTAATCGTACGCTCGGAAGATTGAATGCACGATTCAGCGGAGTTACTACATAGCGTGTTCTGTCGTCGCCAAACTTGGCCTCGCGTATTCTACAGTACATGAAATTAGCAGTTGAATAGAGTGTTTCTATGCAGACATATACGCTGGCTCACTGAAATGAGTGCCATAAAACAGCACGTTCATCAATACAAAGTTTTCCGAGACGGGCTTCCACGCACACCTGTCTTAGGCTTGACGAAGTGCGCACAAACCTGTTCTGTTCTTCATTCAGTAAGAAGTGTGTAGACGAGCATTTTGGTCAAGTCTACATTAAGGTGTTCGTAGGTAACCTGCAGACTAACGCCATTACATATTGTACAGCGAGTGTCTTCGGCGAGATGAAAAAAAAAACACATCAAACTTATTTGTCCATGTCCTCTGTTTATGTGCATTGCATAGTTTTATTTCTCAAACAGCCGACAGGCAACGTGCTCTGACGTCACCGAAACCGCCCCGTTGGCGTACCATCGTGATTGGACGTCATTTTGTGATGTGACGTTTACTGGTATCAATACTACGCGTACAGACCCCTTCATTATTCGTGAAGAGGCTAATATCGTTTCGGTCGCGTCGTCATCACATTGAAGCGAGGTTGACGGCACGCTGATTATGAGCTCATCAAAACCGCCATGTTAAAGTTCCGGTATGTCGAAAACATGCTTCCGTGACGTCAGGTGCTAGCTGTCCAATAAGAGAGTGTTAACTATAGCCCTAATAGCAATATATCACCGTGCAAGGCTGCAGCGCCACCGCTCAACGGAAGAGGCAACTACCCTTCTGGCGTCTCCTACAAGGAGTGTCTGGTTGATGGTGGTGGTGGTGAAAAACATTTATTTACAAAAGAGAGGTGTAGGACCTCTGTAGAGGCCCCTACAGACTAGGTGGAGTCTCTATTCCGGGACCCCATTGGTTAAAGCCGCCGTCTTGGCTCTCTGGACCAAGGCCTGCTGGGCCTGAAGGTCTGAGCAGCCGAGCAGGGCCGCCTCCCAGTCCTCTCGCCTAGGGTTTGGGTTAGGAGTAATGGCTGCGTTAGCTTGGCAGGCCCACACCATGTGGTAGGTGTCTGCCACCTCCCCACAGTGCTGGCACTGTCCTGTGACCGTAGGGTCGAAATGTTTGACTATGGCAGGACATAGCAATGTATTCGTCTGGAGGCGAAGCAAAATGCGCTCCTCTGCTTTCTTCAACCCCCGTGCGGGGGGAGGGTAGCGGCGATGACTTTCCCGATAATAATAAAGAATTTCCTTATATCGGAGGAGAGGGTAACCCTCCTCATCGGTCTCCATCGGCATTGACGAAGGTAGCCCGGAAATGAGCGCTCGGGCAGCCGCATCTGCAGCCTCATTTCCCCGCAATCCCTGATGGCCCGGTGTCCATATAATGCGTTTCGGATGAGGGTCCGTGTCTCTTATGCAGTTGCGCAGTATTGTCTCGGCTAACGGTGATATGTACCCGGCTGTATAATTACGACACGCTCGGCGCGAATCCGTGATAATATATCGGGAATTACTGTGAGAGGCCGCAAGGGCAATGGCGACCTCCTCAGCCTGTGTTACAGAATACGCCCTAAAGGTTAGCCCATCCACCTGTGTGCCCTCGTGAATAGCAGCCGCCGTGTACCACCCCTTGGAGGTGGGGCCAGCAACGTCCACGTAGTACACACCTGGCTTCTGTCCAAATTGTCGTTCCAGCGCCCGAGCGCGTGCGTCACGTCGCGCTGTGTGTTCATCTCTGTCCATTTTAGTGGGTAGAGGTCGGACCAGAAGGGCTGTGCGCCACAGTTCTGGCACTTTGACCCGTTCCTGTTGTTCGAAATCATGTCTTATGTGCAGACGTGCAAGCAGGCGTTGGCCAGAGTTGGTTTGGGCTAGCCGTGTGTACTGGTTTAAAAGATGGGCTTCCTTCAGCTCTTGGTATGAATTAATCACACCCAATGCCTTGAGACGGCTGTTGGATGTAGAGATCGGAAGATCAAGAGCCCGCTTTATTGTGTCTGGTTGAGCGGGTTCCTCTCCCCACTGCCTGAGAGGTTTGGACTGTACCGTAGAACAGACCGAAGGACGAACTTCTTGGGCAGAGTTGGGCTGTATATTTCGGCGCAGTCGAATTCGACGAGTGTTCACGCATGAGGACATTCGGAATGACGTAATAGTGCGAATAGAATGGCCGTCACTTTAAACGGACGCCAACTTGCATGAAGAAAGAATCACCGGATCGCCATTAGCTAACGCTGAGGCGACCGCAAACGAAAGCCTATGCTCTGCGAAGCAGTCTTACACGGGCCACTCTCTATTGACGTTAATTTACGTTGAATTACAGTTAATTCACAATTCAGTTTATTTACTTTACTGTGTTCACATGCACCCGGTTGATGCACATTGAAGACACTTGATTCACTCTTGATGTCCACCTGAATCGCTTTATTCATTCGCTGACGGACACTGAAGTCGATTGATTTCTGAGTCACATTTAACTCGCTTGTTTTATTCTTGGTTCACTTTAATATGCGTTGATTCGCTTGGCACTACCTATACTCTGCATTTCCGATGGAGGCGGAAATGTTGTAGGCCCGTGTACTCAGATTTGGGTGCACGTTAAAGAACCCCAGGTGGTTGAAATTTCCGGAGCCCTCCACTACGGCGTCTCTCATAATCATATGGTGGTTTTGGGACGTTAAACCCCACAAATCAATAGCACTACCTACTAGTTTACTTTCACGTGCACTCCTGAACCACTGGCATAATTACATCTGTATTTCACATAGCAAGAGTATTGGCACCGCCCGTCTTCGCGATAACGCCGGATTTCTCCGCTGACGAGCCCTTTGGATTTCGCATTTACAAACTTAATTGGACAGAGCACGGCGTCCCACTGCAGGCATGATGGGGTGCAGGAGAACAAACCCCAACTCATTATGTAAATATAATGATATGTAGCGGCCTAGGTGTTTACTTCTTGTCAGGCGGTTGCTGTCGCCGCCCCGTTTTACCGAAAAAGTTGTCAGATCACAAACAGGAGTCGCGTGTGTCGTTGTGCGCCGCCGCCGCCGGTGTCCATAACCTACGGTGTCCGTAAGAAAACTAAATAAAGCGCGTCAAGGGCACAACGGGATTCGAACCTGGGTCCCCCGCGTGCCAGCCGAGTATTCCACAACAGAGCCGCGCCGGTGCTGGAATCTCCGTTGCAAACTGGCCTTAGACGGGCTTGATGTCGGGAAAAGGAATAGCGTTAATTATGCGTAATAAAGCGTTTTTAGAACTGCTAGAGAGCAACCAGGCAATCACACAATGCGAATTGCGCAACGAGTGGGTCGCCAAATGATTCAACCCACTGCATCAGCTTCGGGCATGATTCTTCATCGTATGATTCTTCATCGTATGATTCTTCTCAGCATATAAAAAGATGCACAAAGCTCATTTCAAGTGTGTAGCAGGTACCACGCTTCGCCGAAGACTGACGAAGTATGGCATAGCGAATGCCTCCCTGCTACACAAATATTACGAGGATTTATGGGGTAGTGGGTACCCTGCAAGTAAGTGTGCTTGTAGCAGTTACACATAGAGTAACGTTTTTAAAAAGGCTCCGAAAGGCCACTCTTCCAGCTTTCGCTGTGACTGTGCTGCGCGTTCCGCGCGAGCCTTGTCAAATGGATGCTGCTAATCATCGTCATATGTTCGTGCAACCTACCCTAATTGGCCAGCAACATATGCGTATATTGACCCGTTCATTCTACAGCCGAACTCTATAGATTAATTGAAGTGATGAGCAGTAAAGAAGAGTAGAGTGGACCCTAGAAACTGTGACTCATGCTGATACCCACACTGGAGAATGGACCGAGAACCGGTTGTTTTGAAATGAAATTCGGTAATTAAAGTTTAAACTCTCATTAATTAAGACAGAAGCAGAGCTATTTGATGCTTTGTTCCGGGGTACACTTTGTCTGCTCTTTTCTTCGAATGAACAAGCACTCGCTAGAGTTTCAACGAAAATTAGACACTCGAGTGGTCTCCAAACGTCGTAATTTCGCTTTTTGTTGAAACGCTGTCTAGTGTTCGTTCATTAGAAGAAATGTGTACCCATCGCCAGTCGGTTTTCGGTCGAACTCTAGACTATAATTTGTCTTTTCCACATCAGTAGTTTAGGTTGCAGGTTCTAGTCCTTACCTTGGTCATCTTTAGCATGGTTGGCACGTTGCCCGCTGGTGTTAGTAGCTTAAATGACGTAAATTAAGGGGGCCACACTAACAGCTTCAGAAAAGCGGGATGTGGGCTGATTTATCGCGAATTCGACGCGCTTCTTCAACTTTATATGTGGGGCACTTTACTAGACAGAGCTGTCGTATGCTGTGACTGTATGCTGTCGTCGCCGCTTGACGTAACGCTGCCCAGCTATACCATATTGAGTGCGTGCTCGCGACAAACAGAATCCTTCTTCATTTTCTTCTTCGAGTTCTTTAATTATATTAAAAACAGGGCACTCTATAGAGTCCGGGTTTTGGTATGCTGTTATCACTTGGTGTGACGCCGGCAAAAATCACGCATAAAAAATTGAATTAAAGGGGTCAAACGAGAAACAGAAACATAGAGTAATAAGGGAACGAAAATAAAAAGAAAGAAATCAAGGAGGAAAGAACACCGTACAGAAAAAAAAGCTGGTTAGCCTTCGTCGGCGTGCTTACCGCGATTATCTGCGTGCTCAGCCAAGGTGTTTGATGCTTTCTTGTTGCCCACGTGCCGGTGTTGTTCCTGTAATCTCCTGATAAAGTGTCCTTTTTTTCTGATACAATTGCAGCTGCAGTCTGCACATGACACTTTATAGAAAAAACTGGGATATCGCTTGCTGTCTAAGCAATCCTTCACCTGCGCTGTGCTGCATATTTCTGTGTACTCGAATCTTTGATACGAATAATTACGACATGGTTAGGTTTGTGAAACGAAAAAACATCTGCAGATCTGTCATGAACATAATCATGTTGGTATACTGTTTCGTTAGTGTTCTTACTCTACTTGTTTCAGGGCTGTTGTGTCCTAAGTGCCTGTCCAAGTTCTGAGAAGTCACAGTGCGCATTTATTGTGTTCTGCGCAGGCCAGCAAGAACGGGAGAGGGAGCGAGAACACACAACCACAAGCCAGGCTCGCAGCACCCGTAAACAAACAAGAAACTACACGAAAACTACGAAGTCGAAGAACTACAACTGCACCACAACACACAGAGAGCGACAACGCGAGCACACACAAGTCAACTCGAAGACAGGGAGGGAGCCAAGATGTGCCGCACTCGATCCGCCCGGAGCCAGAGAGGCCGCTCGTGACCGCCATGTAGTCAGTGCCGCGGCGGCCATCCGAGCGGAGAGCGCACTCCAAACCGACACGCGACCGCTATAGGGTCGTGGCTGGGTCGTGTCGTCCGCAAAACAAGCACACCATAACCGCGAGAAGGACGTACCAGAACGAAACAAACGACAAGGGACTGCGAAGGCCCGCCAGTCGCAGCCGCCGCCTTGCAACCCATGAACCTTGACTGCTACCCGGCCGACGGGACGGCGGGAATGTCCCCACCGCCGAGAGATATGTCGCCACCGGCCGCGCCTTGCCACGCCGACGTCGCCGGCGGGTCTGGCGACGAGGACCCGCTCGCCTACCAAACAGACCCGGGACGAACGGGAGCAGACGAGCCACGAGCCAAGAAACGGCGCAAGCAGAGCAACCCCGTCCGCTACCACACGTCGCCCGTGCTCCTTCATGAGGGCCCCGATGACCTGGCCGTCATAGCGGCAACAGACCCAGTCGGGACGGCCACCGATGACGAAGAATGTGCCGAAGACGTCCCGCCCTCGGCAACCAGTCCCGCTGCACGGAGCGACGACACGGTCGTCGACGCGGGCGTTCTCAACCTCGAGACTAGCAAGCGTCGCCGCAGGGATGACTTCAACGGAGAGCCCCCGGAAATGGCGTCGGGCCCGCTGCGCTGCCACCACTGCAACGCCGGTTTCGCCACCGACGACCAACTCCGGCTACACATCGAGGAAGAGCACGTGCAGAAGCTCCTCGAGAAGCAGCTTCAACAACAAGCGAGCTACAACCGAGCGTTCGCCGCTGCCGCGGCCGCGGCTGCCGCCGCCGCTGGGGACAAGAACTCTGGCTCGACAAGCTCGCTGGACATGCAAAACCCGCCGCCGTTCCTGGACCGGAAGCCGACGGTCAGCGAGACAGCAGAGTTCGCCAAGAATCATCCGTTCCCGTTCCCAGCGATGCCGCCCCTCATCCCGATCTCACAGAGCGGCAACGAAGTCAAGCCCGGCAGCCTGCCCGTTCCCCTTGGCATGTTCCCGAACCCAATGGCGCCGTTCCTGTTTCCAGTGCTTCAACAGCAGGGACAGAGTGCGTCAACGCCCATTCCGAATGGGAGTTCAGCGCCCTCGGGCAACATGCGCATATTCAACCCAGAAGCCTTCTGCGAGCTGTGCAACAAAGAATTCTGCAACAAGTACTTCCTCAAGACTCACAAAGCAAACAAGCACGGTATCTACTCGGTCGAGTCCCTGGTCAGCTCCCCGTACGCACCGGGCTTCTTTCCGCCGGGACTGAGTGGGGCACCGTCCATGCAATTGATGCTGCAGGGACCCATGTCTGATCCGAGCATGGCTGGCCGCCAAGGTATCATCAATATGGAGTCTTTCTGTGAGATATGCCAGAAGGAGTTTTGTAACAAATACTTCCTGAAGAAGCACAAGCAGAAAATCCACGGCATTGTGGACCCGGCTACTCAGCAGCAACAACAGCAACAGCTGCAACAACCACATCAACAGCAGCAGCAACCGCAGCAAAGCAGCTCCGCTGATAACTCTGCCGAACGAAAGATGAGCACTTCTCCAACAGGTGTCACCTCCACAGACCCGGTGGGCGCGACATCGGGCCCTATTAACGACAAGAATGGTTGCTCGATGCCTCCTGAGCAGCAGCAGCAGCAGCAGCAACATCAGCAGCAGCAGTCGCCTTCCGACCCTTTCCGCATGGACTTCTCGAGCCTGTATCCGGGCGTCAATGGTCGCTTCAGCATGCCGAGTCTCACGCCACCGACGGGAACTATGGTGACGTCGGCGTCTAGCAACTCACCAATCGTCAGTTCTTCCGTTGGCGGAGACCCGAAGTCGCTTCCGGCGTTCTTCAACCAGAACTCTTCTTCAAGCACCGAGAGCGGTTCCACCACCGTGTTCACGCCGGAGAAGCTTCGAGAGATGGGCGTCATCAACGCGGAGGCATTCTGCGAGATTTGCTGCAAGGAGTTCTGCAACAAATACTTCCTCCGCACCCACAAGCAGAACAAGCATGGCATCCCAGCAACGGATGCGCCAAAGGGGAACCCGCCACTGGGCCCGCCGCTTCATCAGCACTCCATGTCCCATCATCTGATGCCGCCAGCAGTTTCCATGGCACCGCCCACTGGCGCCGCCGCAAGCATGTCGACTCCTCAAGATACACCCGAGAACTTGACGACTCCCTCAAGAACAGCGGGAGGCGGGACCAGTCCGGAATCCGCAGTTTTAAAGTCCACCTTCGCCAGTGAGTTCGAGCCGACAGCGGACCTGACCTGCGAGATCTGTAACAGGCCCTTCTCCAGCCAGTACCTGCTGAAGATGCACAAGTTCTACACCCACAATGTTCCATACGTGAAGGAAGAGGACGAGGAGTCCAAGCCGCCGTCGCCCATCGGCGGTGGCAGCAACATCCAGAGTAGGGCGTTGGTTCCCATGCCGCGCAACGATGCCATGCGGTTGGACAGGCAGCCGGAAGCGTCCGGCGGTGGTGCTTCTTGCCATACGGAAGACGCGGCGAGCCAGGACTTGCAGAAGCTGCAGAGCATGATACGCGACCTGACGGCCTCGATCGCCAACGAGAACAAGGTCGTCTGCAACGTGTGCCGAACCGAGTTCGACAACAAGTACTTCCTACGGGCGCACATGATGAACGAACACGGCGTTCTCCTCAACGAGGACGGCAGCAGTCTGGCACCGGGCTCCTCATCGCCCGCGAGCGCCTCCGCGACGCAGCAGCAAAGGGGTCCCGGAGACCTTCCACCGCCGCCGTTCTCGGCGGTCGCCTTTCCGTCGCCTGTGTTCGACTCGGAGGCTTTCTGCGAGATATGCCAGAAGGAGTTCTGCAGCAAGTATTTTCTCAAGACACACAAGCAAAACATCCACGGCATCAACATGGACTGTGACGTGTCCTCGGCTGTGAAGAAAGACGACGCCGGCCAAGCCAAGAACGCAGCCAGCAAGGTCAGCGGCCCGTTGGTTCCAGTGCCGCCACCGCCGCTCTTGTCCATGGCGATGTCATCGGTGCCGACGACTGACAAGGCCAGGAGCTCGGTGACGGGGCGCAACTACTGCAACATCTGCAATAAGGAGCTGTGCAACAAGTACTTCATGAAGACCCACATGTTGAAGATGCACGGCATAAACCTAGACGAACATCCTGCCGAGGCGGCCCGCAACAGCGTGATCGGTGGCGTTACCTGTGAAATATGCCAGAAGGAGCTGTGCAGCAAGTATTTCCTAAAGGTTCACAAGCAGAACACGCATGGCATCATCGAGGACCCGGCCAAGGAGAACTCTAACCACAGCTCAGCGGGAGGCAGCAGTGCGGACAGGGGGGAGCTGCCAACCTCCTTCCAGCCTGGCGAAGTCAGCGACGGCGGTAGCCGAAGCTTCAACCACTACACAGAGGTGTGCCCGCTGTGTGACAGGCGCTTCAAGAGCATCAAGTGGCTCAAGACGCACATGGTGAACGACCACAGCGACATGCTCAAGGAGAACGTCTACAGCCGCATGGACAGCGTTCCTCCGGGCGCAGCGAAGCTGTGCATCATTTGCGGACAGGGCTTCCCGGACAAGGTGGCCCTTCAGATTCACCTCATCAAAGACCACCGCACCACGAGTGAGGAGCTTGGCCTGATGAACTCCTCGCCGGCATCCGCTGCCTCGGAATCCCTGGCTGCCGTGGCCCAAGATACGGTGAAGCTGAACGGCGCCGCTCCGCCGCACCCTGCCGACAGGGCCGCGCACCTCTTCAAGCGGCCCGGCCTTGCGTCCACCCTGGGCGGCAGCGGCAGCACCCGCATTTACCACTGCTCCTACTGCGTCTATTCTACGCGATGGCTTTCCAACCTCTACGCGCACGAAAAGAGGCACACGGGAGTCAATCTGGAAGGCGAGAAGCGCTTCGTATGCCGCATCTGCCACCGAGCCTACCGTTACAACCACTCGCTGCAGCGTCACCTCCTCAACCACCGCGCAGCGGGTCTCGCCTCGGCCAGCCTCGCCAGTGCCGCCGCCTCAGTCAGACTGCCCAAGACGTCCCAGGAGCAACCTCAAGACCTGTCCTCGGCGGACCCCGCCAGGGCATCCTCGGCTCCGCTTCCCGCCTCGCAGCAGCCGTCCAAGCTGAAGCGCTACCGCTGCAGCAAGTGCAACCGAAAGTTCCGATCGCGGGAGCTCTGCCTCAACCACATCTACACGGCGCACGACGCCAAGAGGCCGATCAAGAGTGGACGGCCGTTCCGTTGTCGCGTCTGCGGCTTCGCCACCAGGGCATGGAACATCCTCAAGATACATATCATGAAGCAGCACCAGGAGGAGGCGGCCGAAGAGAAGGGCGTCGGCAGCCAGCCAGATGTCCCGGTTCCCGCCGCGGCGAGTGCGACCGACGACGAAGGCAAGCCCACTAGGACGCCGACGCCCACCAAGACGGCGGGCCAGCTGCCCATGACGTACGCCATGCCGCAGAGCCCGCCCTCGGCCGGCACCTTCATCATGCAACCGTTCCTAATAGCGCAGCCTGAATCGGAGGACGCCAAGAACGACACGTTCGTGCCGTCTCTCGTATACCTGCCCGTCTGCCAGAAGGTGTCCCAACCCATGACCGTGGCATTCACGCTGACGCCCGCTTGAGCCGGGCCCGCCATGCGGCAAGGCAAGCGCCCGAAGACTTGTAACCCTCCTCCCGCAACGACGAGGGAAGCACGGCACGCGGACACTTCGAAGAGACGTCATCGCAGTAGTTTCGCTCCTTCGCGGCGACGGGTGCGCGCGTGTCGGCCGCAAGCTCTTCGAAGCGAGCCTCGCGACGGGTCCACGAGTCACACACAACACGAAGGACACAAGACAGACAAGACACACGCCGCCCGGAAGACTGCCCGCGGCAACCGCGAAAGAACTACACCGGAGAGGCAGCCATGTATTGGTGTACAACAACCACACGCAAAACGAAGACGGCATTTTCCTCCCTCCTTTTGAAGATACGTGCAATTTCCGTCGCCCCTAGACAAGGCCTCGCGTCGTCGCTCTCCACGAAGTAAAGAAAAACAATGGGAAAGCAGCAGCAAGCCTGGCAGGCACCGACCTCAGGCCCTCCCAATGTCTCGCTTGGGAGGGCCGAACACAGCATATCAGCTACACCTGCAGCAACAGCAGCCACAAAAGCAAGTGATCCGCAGCGGCAGCGCCACACTACCGCTGCCAGCGCCTTCGTCGCAGTTTCCCGTGTGTGTGCGCGCTCCACGTGAACTTTGTCGTCCCGTGTCCCTTACGCGGGTGAGCCGTTCGCAGCCTGTACAAGACGGAAGAAGACTGGCCGTCGCGCCATCGGCCCCGCCCCGCCGACAGGGATGCAAGATTAAACTACAACAACGGGGTTGTTAGGCTGGTGACGCGTCGGACCTCCTTCTTCGCTGCAAACAGTGGTGTGGGACACTTCCTATGTCTGCGCGTTCCGTATCTTTTTTTTTATGTTTCGGAACTACTACTACTACTGCTTCCGTGGTACTCGCTGCGCCAGTGCAGGAGGTGTGTTTGTGTGTGTGATTCTTTTTTTGTGTGTGTGTGCCTCCAGAAGATAGGTGTTCCACTTCGGAGGTGCCCCGACGTTCTTACCGCAGTGCGTCTGTGCGATCCACCGCGTGTCCGTACGTAGCCATCTCGCTTCGTCTTCTTTCACGTGGACGTCCCTCGTTCCTTCGTCGACCAGTCGTCCTCGGCAGCGAGTGAGTCGCCGCGCCCCGAGTGTACAAAACGGACCGTCGACCAAGTGATGGCCCGGGCATCAGAGAGCGTCATCGTCTTGTGTCCAGCAACAGCAGAGACGGTCGCCGCCACCTCAGATCCTGCCAGCTGTCCCTCCTTCCTTCGAGAGTGCGCCGTCGTCCCACAGTGCCACGTTGTCAACGCGGGCCTCCGACGACAAAGCCGGCCGGCCTACGTCATTTCCTAAAGACGACCAGGGATTAATCGGCGCGCCCGTTTGATTTTTGCGTTCCTTTTCTGTTCTGTTTTCTGTCCTTGAACCCTCCCCCTCTTGTGCGTCGGATGTGCTTGCGGCGACTTTGACAAGGTCAGTCAGTCTCTGCCCGTTCCATCACTCGGCGAGTGAAGTTCGCATGTCTTATATGCTGTTGGATGACCGCAAATATGGTACATGCGCTGCGCCGTGCAAGTGCCCGTTGTGGGCTTTGTTTCTTTTCATTCTCGAAATGAGCCGACCGGCGACGCAACTCCGAGGTTCCGCAAAGGCGGCTCGTAGTTCGACTTGTACTGGGACCGGCACGGCACAGGCGGCATTGTGTCGATCCCAAGGCGTCGCTACGATTCGAGGCGCAGTCGCACGCGCCATTTCCGTCGATTGAGTTTAAACGTCCTTGGAAATGAAATCCAGCAATTCAAGTCGATAACGCGAAACGCAGAAAAAACAAAAGCTGATTCCTTAAGGTGATTCTTAACAAGCGATTCCCCTTACGCATTGCTCTCCGAAACTTACCAGATCGCCAGCGCTCCACAGGGGCCTGCTTCAAAATTTCAGGTGACTGCGTTAAGCGTAACGCAAAGCACAACACCGTCACGGTGCGCAAGCGTTTTTGGAACCTCGGATTCGCGCGCGCCGAAGGTCGAGAGGTCATCCAGAGTGTACCGAAAAATTTTGGAAAGCGAAGTGAAGACGTGTGCGAGCGAATGCGCTGCCCGGGTCGAATCGATGCCCTTGTACCCCGTGTCGCCTCCGAAGGCGACGCGTCCAGAATCAAAACGTTCTCTCTACAGTCGCATTGTGATAACAGGCCGTTGAGCAGGCCACAAATCAAAAGAAAATGCGAACTCTGTTGTTACGGGCGGCGTATCAAGAGTCGCTTCGTTTTACAGTTTCTTTTACCGTTTTTTTTTAATTTCTCGTTTTACACTATACAGGGCATCGACCTCTTGCAGAGCTTCGCTCGCACGTCTCGGCAGTCGTCTTTGATTGGATTGGATTGGATAAACTTTTATTTGTTCCTCCAAAACACAGATCACTGTGTTGCGGGCAGCTCCCACGTGGGGACTGAGATGCCAAGCTCCTCAGCCGCCTCGCGGGAGTCGTCTTTGAGGACTCGGTCAATCCCGGAAAGCAAAAGAATGCCGACGAGCACTTGCAGTGGCGGTTTATCTGGTAGCATTCACGTCAGTCTAATGTAAGCCGAGATAAAGAAGGAGGAAAGCCTCAGTGCGTATGTGGTATATATAAAAGGCTCTAGTGCGAAGTGCAATAACGCCGAAAGCGCGAGCACGTCATATCTGAGGACGTGCTGAAAAAAAGGAGGAAGAAAGCTGCGAGCGTAAGCTAGTCGAACAGAGTATTTCTCTTGTCTGCCCCCTTTCTGACTGGTCGATAGAGGTGAGATAGTGAAGTATCTTTAGAACAAGGGAGAGATAAGATAACGTTGTCAAATCTAAATCGCCTTTAGAAATGTGCGAATCCGTATTTATATATAAAGCCGCTGACCTGATGGCCATTTCCTTCTCTAGTGTTTCTTTATATAGATGATCTCGTCGAATGCTTTAGTAAGAGGGCGCATGCAGTTAGTGCAGTTCCGGTTAAGCTCAGAAACACTGCGCATTGCCTGCGAACTTGCTTTGGAAATTTTAACTTGCCAATAGCAAATTTCACCGTTAAATTACGTGTAGATATAGCAATGCAAAAGGCTCGACAAGATGAGTACAAGAAGTAACAGAAGCCTGAACTGAAAGTAACAGAAGCCTGGTCTAAGTATAGCGTTTGTAAAACGTTACCGGTGATGGGCTTTTCGTTTTCAAAATGTTTAACTCAGTGACAGCTTCCTTTCGGTGTGACGTCACAACAGTGACGTTCATAGCGACGTCATCACAGTCACGTGTCGCTGATCCTACCCAGTTGAGGCGGTTAGCTCAAGGTCACAATTGTCGACAGATGAGGGAGAAAAAAAAAAGAATTTCGGCAGAAGAAAATTCAGGAAATGATATTCCTCGATAGGATGACGCCAGTCGGCATATATCTGTAAAAACCCGATCGTCGACGTTCGTCATTAATCACGTCTCTCGACGTGCCGGCAGATAGACAGAGTGTGTGTGTGATGGTGGCTGCCCTGAGACCGTGCACGGCGATTGGCGACGACACTGTTTTGCGTATTTATGTGACCGTGTTCTGGATTCGAGACTGAACCTGTTTTGTTCGCATGTTGTGTATGATGGATTGTACCGCTGCCTGTCTAGCGTTGTGCGTTTGTATGCCCCGTCGCACGACGATCCCATCTCTGCACATCACCCTCTCCCGACTATACCTGAATGCCGAATCCGCCGAGGATTTTTTTTTTTTCGTTACGTATTTCGCCGATAGATTTGCTTCCGTACGCCTTTTACCGGTGCCTATATGAACTCGGAATGGTTGACTACAAGTACGCCTTCTCAGTCTGATATATAGTTACTTTCACTGTTGCTTTCTTATTAACCCGTGAGCTAGTCTGTCTCTTGACGCACTAATGTCATGACGATCTGTTTGTTCCTAAACTGAATCATTCCAACGCCTGTCCACAAGGCTGTTCGCGACGTTTGAGAGAGAAATGCACACACACGACTCCTGGGCTTCTTACGCGCGTTTCGCCCCGTGCGGGCGTACATGTGTTACATATGAATCAAAATGGCATCTAGAAAGAAATTTAACAGCGGTGAGCGTGGGTTTTCGGGAGGGAGTGGAACCGTGAATTTCCCTTAACGAATTTCTTTGTAGTCTACTAACCGAACGATCCAATCGAACGGTGACATGATCATTTTAAAGAAGTATTACGCGCAATCCAAGAACTATAGCAACCACTGCGTATCTATGGGAATTATAAGACATTTTTAGTTCGCGCTATTGACGGTAATGCTGCGAATCTGCTTTGGGGTTTCTATGCCTCAAGCTCTTCTGTCTCTGGCGACATTTCTAAAGTAAACGTTTGCAGCCTCGAAATGTCAGCCGGTAAGCTAAAAATAAGGAAACAAAAAAAAAAGGACTATGCTTTTCTATAGACCTTTCAAACCGGCCTCGGTTTGTCACTCAAGAATATAAGACCTCTCGACGAAGACGGATCACTGAGTCTGTCTGATTTTAACCTACTTGGGTGGGGGGGAAATAGAACAATGAAATTCGAGTCTCTCTATAAAGCCGACTACGCACTCATGTCAGGTGCAGTTTGCAGTGTCCTTCTGCATCACTTTCTTGTTTTTGTATAGACCAATCAAAATGCTCCGAGTTGTCACCAACGTCACAAGAGCCTGTGACGAAGACGAAGAGAAGTTCTTCGGAATTAACTCATTCGAAAAATAAAAGGAGGCCGAAGACGATTGGTGCATGCGATTCAAGTATGGTTACGAAACCGCTCGTACGTGGGTATTTTGGGTGCGCACTAAGTGTCTTGAAAAGTCTTGCCAAAGGCGATGTGATTGCCTCCCCAACAACGTAATTCGACAGCGCCGAAAGCAGCACTGAGACGATGCAGGACAATATGGAGAATGGAGGACGTGGTTAAAAAAAAAACCTAGGTTCATAGCGCGAGGCTACACGTAGACAAAGGAGATACGCACAACAAATTTCTACGCTCCTCCTTCTGTCGGTGTAAACCTGCGCATTCGGTAATAATAGTAATTATACTAACTAGTAGAGTTCTACGTCCCAGAACAGCAATATATGAATATAGAAATCACCGTATTAGATAACTGCAGACATTTTGACCACCTATAGGGTTTTATAACGCGCAGATGCGATTGATTGATATGTGGAGTGTTAACGTCCCGAAACCACCATATGACTATGAGAGACGCCGTCTATAGTGGAGGGCTCCGGAAATGGGGCACCTTGATGTGAGCACAGTAGAGTCCAGCATCGTGTTTCCATCATGCGGTCCCCTCGGCGGGGATTCGATCCCGCGAACCTCGGGTCGCCAGTCGAACACAGTAGAAACTCGATGATGATCCAGCGACTATAGCCCTCACTGGCGAAGTCATGCGTCCAGAGATTGTCCGATGCGCTGACAGTGAGTTCTGTCTCCACCATGCCTCTCAGAAAGTAGTAAAGTAATGATCGAACGAATCAAAGTGTATACAGTACAGTCGAAACAAACTCGACGAAAAGTTCTAGCTAAACGAAAAAAAAGCAAAAACAAATAAAACAAAAATGGAGAGAGAGAGAGAGAGAGAGAGAGAGAGAGAGAGAGAGAGAGAGAGAGAGAGAGAGAGAGAGAGAGAGAGAGAGAGAGTAGAGAAGCCCAGTAATGTGAGCGTCATGGAAGGGGCCTTTTTCAGAGCCGCCGCCTCGAGTTGTTCTATGTTTTTCTTTAGATCCCCGTTTCATTCGGGCGACTCAAAAGGGCCCCTTAGTAATAGTCCCTGCCTCTCTTTTGATGAAGACAAGCCGAAGAGCGACGTCGGTGTAATTTACGCAGCACACGCGCGCCGAGCTGCTCCACTATACGCTACACCTCCAAACTCTCCTCCTCCTCCCCGCCTCCATTTTTTTTCTAATTTATTTACCTTCTTTGAATTCTATATGCCCCCCTCCCGTCACGCACGCAACCTGCGAGCGGACCTAATTCGCGTCTCTCTCTCTCTCTCTGTCGATGCACTTTTAACAAAAGAACCGAAGCTCTGCCGATAGCACGATAGCCAGTTTGCACAGGGAATGTACGGTGCAGCGAGTATTACTAGTAGGAGGAGGAGGAGAGGGTAATAGGAGGGGGGGGGGCAGGGGTGGTCGGACGTTCGCAGGGAAGAAAAGCACTATAGTGAGCAGCAGACACAGATGCGGAAACAGGTACGCCGAGAGCAGAGAAAGAAAGAGGAAATGACGAAAACTGCCAGAAAACTATAAACACTTCAAATTGCGCCAGGTTGTACGTGAAAAGAGCTCCCGCCTGGCCCCGCTGGGCCGCCCCCGTCCGCTGTAAAATATATACTTCGGTGATTTGAGCGCGGCGGGGAAAGCCTCTCGACCGGGCATTAGGAGTGGGGTTCTAAAAAAAAAGGAATCGGGAAAGATGAAAAAAAAAAGAAAGCAAATCGGTGCGACAGTGGGAGAAAACGTAAAACTCGAATTTCACACAAAAAAACAAAATAAAATGCCAGACGCAGAGCTGCACCGCGTAGCTATTGACCTCCCTCTTACATTGCGTTTTCTAATCTACTTGCGCTCGCTATTCTCCCTTAAGCAACAAAAAAAAAAAGGGAGAGAGAAAGTCCTACACAAAAATTCAGAGACGTAACAGAACGAAATAATAAGTAAAGCGGAGTAGGATAGCAATTCACACGGACCGCGGCCAAATGGTGATCAAAGCGTCTACGTGCCTTTAGCGCTAGCGTCTCACGTTACTGTACGTTGTAAAAAGGAGAGATACCGTGAGAAGAGACACCTAAAAGTATACATATATCGGGTAGAGATTCTGGGCGTAGAAAGGCGATCCGGTGCGAATAAGGTCTCCGTATCAGAAAAAAAAAATAACATAAATGAGGAGAAAAAAATGAAAAAAATTCTTGACCGGCTTGAGTCAGTCTCATTGAAAATCCATTAAAGGGAGCAAATAGAGAGTAGAGGGGGAGGGGGGGGGGAGATCCACTCCGATTTCTGATAAGTGCTGCGTATATACTTTTTTTGCCGACGTGTATCACGTTCGAAGGGAATATCATATAGGAAATTGCTTCCTCGAAATTCGCGCGTGCGTCGCGGCGTGATGGTGATGGGTTCGAATGGAGATAAAACCAAGCTGGCATGGGAACTGCAGGAGCGGACGGCGAAGTTTCCAAGTGGCGACGGTCCTCGAAAATTTCAGCTTTAAAGAGTTAAAAACGAATAAGATATAAAATAAACTATGCAATGCCCGTTCGAGATTTGTGCAAAAATGTGGGCCCTTCTTTCGCTACTACTTAGCGGAGATGTTAAAACTGGTAAACTAGCTTCCAAGAAAAACACTTATTGACAGTTAGAATGTATTATACTGTAAGCGCACGTTACAGGAACGGTGGCCTGCTTCAAAAAGTTTAACATCTACGGCACACTTACGCGAACGTACCACGTGAACGCAACAGAAAGATGGCTTTCTTCCGATATTACGTCAAGAAAGCAGTGTCTTGTGTATAGAGACACTAGCTACATCGTCGTTCTCTCTCTCTTTCTCTTTCCCGTGTAATTATTTCTTGCGAAATGTCAGACATCACCAAATGGTCGTAACTCTCCTCCCCGTCGTAAGTTTCGCCTGATTGGATTGATTTGATCAGAAGTAATCTTGACGCCCATTTGCCGTGTCTTCCTGACTCGAGAAAAAAAAAAAAACCGTCTGGACAAGCGTTCGAGATCCCTTCAAAACGGACCGTGCTGTGTAATAACTGCTGTGAACCCCCCCCCCCCCCCGCCCCCTATCATTATTGAGTAGTATTTCTAATACACCTTCTCTCTCCTTTTTTTTTACAATGTCTCTTTTCTCTCATCCTTCATCCCCCTTACCCCCTTCCCCAGTACAGGGTAGCCAGCCGGTCTGAGAACTGGCTAACCTCCCTGTCCTTCCTCATTTATTCCTCCTCCTCCTCCTATTTCTAATACGCCTCTACGAATTGCACTGACGACTTGCATCGCTCGCGGGAAAGCGGTGGTGCCCTCTAGCATCCAGAAACGACGTCATCTGTGAGCACTGACCCGCGCGGTACGCAACCCAAACGCCGCCTCATTGTGCTTTCCTAAACTTATCCGCATAACGCGGCTCCTCGATTTGAGCTCGACGACGGTTGCACTCTCTTTTCAGTGCCCGACGCTCATGTTCTTGAACATTTTCTTCTTTCATTTAGGCCTGTTTCCTCTTCTTGTGCTCTTTCCCTTCTCAGCCGATGCCCTTGCGAACTTTCGCTTTCCCGTTCGCGAGCCTCCACCAATATATATATGGTTACGTGGACCGCCTGTCGGCGGACAGAAGCGGGCGACGTGGCGTTGTTTTCACAGCTGCCAAAATTTATAAGAACCGGAGGGGGAGACGCGGAGAGAAAGCCTTGAAATAATAAACGGGCCGTCGTCCATTACTCGCACACCCAGCCACGTCGGGGCGTGGCCCGGAATGCCCGTTTCGAACGGATCAAGGTTAACGCGAAACCTTACGCGAAGGGGGAAAAAAAAAGTGTGAAGAAAAATGTGGCACTCGAAATAGGGCGATAGCAAAACAACACGAAATCGCAGTCACTCATTCCAGTTTGGCATGTCTGAGTGGAAAAAGGTTGGATAAATACCTAGTCTACGTTAAGATTGGTTAGAGATTTATGAAAAAAAAAAGAGAACGAGAACCAATAATCCGGTTAATCTGGTAATGTAGAAAACCTGTAATCCCTCAAACGTAATCCGGGGCTTTAATCGATTAGTGCACGTGCTTTCGCCAGATATCGCATTCGGCTAGCCTATATTAGCATGTTGACGTGTATGGCCATTCCTTAATTAAACTATTGGTACGTACACAATTGGCCCTCCCTGGCCAGTTTCGGCACTCCCGTGCAGCCACCGTTGTGGCATTGTAGGCCTCCACGGCTTAATTAATTACCGTGGCAGAATGGCCAGTTTCATTCACAGTCTAAATTTTTGTGAATAAACGAGCTTTGCAAACGTGCTTAATTGTGGCGTCTTAGCCCGCGTAATAAGTATTATTATGCCAAAACCGAAAACATCAATGGCGTATCCTTAAGACTCCATCTAAAAAATCCATCTAATCACTCCATCTAATCCATCCAATCTCCATCTAACCCATCCATCCAATCACTCCATCTACAGACAAGTTCTACAGATTGTTCTGCATGGTTACACCGTATACACGCTTTGTGGATTCTACACCATTCACCCACCCACTTCTCAGTAGTTTCGCAAATAAACACATGAGTAACAGTAAGAACCAAAAACGAAAACATTCTTTGCGCGAGCAGCAGTCATTCGCTATCCAAACCATCATCCGGTTCTGCTCAAGCGCAGACGAAGTCAAGTCAAGCCAACCTTATACGGGAGGCGTGGTGCTCTTTAAAAGGCGTCTCGCGACGACAACAGCCTGGGCGCACGGTTTCGATCGGACACGGGGTGCCAACCAACTGCCCGGGGGGGGGGGGGGGGGTGTTGCGAAAAGAGCGGCTTCGTGACGAAACGACGCGAACCACCTGTTTCTTAGCGCTGTCGTTCGCAACGGACAAGTGGTTCGATGCAGTTTTAGAGGAGGCAGAGAAGGGCCGGCCGAAAAGCTTTCGCGGTCGCGGGCAGCGCATTCAATCTCTCACGAGACTCGCCTCCTTCGCCGTTTCGATTTCGCCCACGCCACCAGAGTAGTGTCGTATTCTCGCATTCTTAATCTCTCAGCCCTTTTCTCCTCTTTCGATTTCGCCTTATTTCGATGTGGGATAACGGGCGGGGGGGGGGGCGCAGTTTATTTATTCATTTTTTGTTATCCGTTCTAAAAGCCACCGCAGCTGGAAACTGTCTTTCTCGGTGGCAGCTACACCAACACCCGCGTTTCCTTCGCGGCTGTCCAACCAACCCGCTTCTTCCTTCATTCCTTTCTGTATGTCTTTATTTCTTTCTCTGCGGACTTCAGATGACATTCGGCAGAGGCGTTATTTGAGAGTGTTCCGCGCAGAAGGGGATGCAGCTAACGCCGTTTCTCAACTGAAGGGTGGTCAACTTTTAAGCGCCCCTTTCGACCCATCATCGCAACAAGTGCCAAAGTGAATGCGTTGCCAGGCAGATCGCTTCGAAAACGTTCTCACGCCCGTGAGCGTGTCCCATTGGGTGTGTTTCGTCGAAATTTTAGCCCACGAAAACACACAGAAACATAACCGCAATGGTGTAAGACAAAGAAAGACTCACGCATATATAGAGTCGCACCGGAAGAGGAACACTTTTAAAGGCGACTAAACCCGTCACGATAACCACAAAAGCGATATGTTAGACAAGCGCGATTCCCTCACATTTAACGAAACGCTCCACTGTTGGCGTCTTGCAGTTCGGTTGTTCAACAGTCAGGCAAGCGGTCATTTGAGGCATGGAGTCAATTCGGTGAATAATTGATCGACGAAGTGTTTGATCGCACCGGACAGTAGGGTGTCACAGAATAAACTGCATGTCGACTGCGAGATTACTTCTTGGCTAGGTGCATGTCGACTATCTTTGAAACAACACACGGCGTCTCCGTACAGGGGCCTTAAAGGACATCACTCAGCGCGGGCGTGTCGGACGGCCGCTCCCTGCAGTGACAGGAGAATCTTCGTTCGGTGGCGAACAAAAAAAAACGTGTGTCAGTAGCCGAACGGCAACTGTAGAAAAGAGGCATCCAAAATTCATGTCCGCCTCCTAGGCGCGGCCTACCAGAAACACGACTCTAAAGACAATCCGTTGAAAAAGAAAAAAAAAGAAAACACGAGAGAAGACAAAGACAATACGAAGTCGTAGGCTGCTCTTTGAGACGGAGAGTTAACTTTCCCGAAGGGCCGAAGAACGCCGGGGACCACCCGGGACGGGCATATCGTCAACAATCCTCCCGACGTTCCTGCGGCCCATCTTTCCGCCTACGTTCCCAACTTGCACCTCCCCCCCTAACCTCACCCCCCCCCCGTGCCGTCGCCCCTCCGTCGTGGCTAGAGCTGTCTGTTGGCGCATATATGCACCAAAGGCCTCCAGCGTGCCAGAGAATCATACAAGCTCCACGCGCTAGTAAAAAGAAAAAAATCTTGAAAACAAAGAAAAGAAAACAAAAGACACGACGAAAACGTTGATGCGAGAAGCTGCTACTGCCGCTGGTCGTAGTGCGAGACCGAGTCCAGCTTGGGCGCAATCCAAACATTTGTCAGAAAACGAGAGGAGACCGCAAAAGGGAAAGATAGAAGGGAAGCTGTACGATCCAAGGCATGCGCAATGTGGACAAAACAAAAAGTCTGGAAGGATACAGAACCAAACTGACGGGACATGGGAGAGAGATAGCGTTGGGCCTTTCAGTAAAAGGGAGGGAAAAGGGGGGCCGAGACATCGTACGCGTACGTAAGAAGGCGCGTTGTGGGGAGGGGGGAAGCACTTTCGGCCCGTTTCTCATCAATTTGAGAGAAGCCAGAGACTAAACTGCTTGTCTCCGCGAACGCTCGGAACGGCGTCTTCTTCTGGACGCATACGCACCACCTTCCGTCTTCTCCCTCCGAAGACCGCGTCTCGCCGACTTGGTCACAGATCTCGATCGGTCTCAAAACTATAGCCTCCTCGAAGATCCGTGACTGCTCAGTCACATCGACATCGCGTCCGTGCCCAAAGCTTTTTTTCACTAAGTCTCGTGGCCAGCTTACATCTTGAGTGATAAACTACAGAAGGCAAAAAAAAAAAAAAAATGACGGAATAGCATCAACTGACTGGCTACGACCGGCCAGCCATACGGCTCGCCGCGGATTCGGCTGGCTCTGCCTCTCTCCCTTTCTCGTTTTCTGCTTGACACTGCTTCTGACGTACAAGCGGAAGGCAAAAAACGAAGCTTCAAGCGCCCCTCGCTGTATACGCGGCTGCTTGCCGATTCCCGTAAACGTCCGTTCCGCTCCGTTGGCGAACAAGCTATGTCGCTCTCGTTCGTTGCCGTTCTCTCTCTCTCTCTCTTCGTTTGCCTGTCCCTCCGAAAGATATATCACACATCGCTTCTCATTTCCTTCCCTTGCGCCCTAGTTCATTGTTTCAGGCTTCCCCTCTCTCTTTCCTACCTGCATTTCTCTTGTTGTGCGTCCATCCGTTCGGCTATGCACATACGCTCGACGTCGGGTACGACGCCATATTGGCGAAGTTTACAAGAGCGGCTCGCGGCTAAGCTACGCACAGCAGTAGCGAAACAGGACAAGAACAGACGCGTGGACCGTACGTTCCCCTCGGGCTGTTTGTAACTGGCTGTCCCCGGGCCGATAGGTTACAGGCGTTTATTTTTCCAGTCCCCGGTACCGCCGTCGCATAAAGATACCCGCTCTCCCTTATGTACTTGACGGGCGAACGCGGGTCCGCCGCCAGGAGGCGCTGTCTGCCTAACTGACTCGCCTTCTTGAAAAACCGCACACGTGCGCGTGTGTTCTTTCTCTATCCGTGAATTCATTTTTTTCTCTCTCTCTTTCTCTTCTCTTTCCTCTCTCTCATCTTTATGCCCCCTTCCCATTCCCCCAGCGTAGGGTAGCAAACCGGGCATGTGCCTGGTTAACCTCCCTGCCTTCCCTCTTGTTGTTTATCCCCCCCCCCCCCACGTGAATTCAAGAAAGCGAATGTGTCATTACTAATATTTGTGCTGTAAACGGAGAGGCCACCTGATAAGGCAGCTGATAAGAGAAGTTTTTCTTGGCTTGTTTTTGTGTAATTAACGAAGGGGTTTTTTTTTGCAATAACGTAAAACGTCTAACCTCTACGGATAGATAACCTGCCTGATCATGTTTTAAAATTTGGAATCTCGCTCAAAGAAAAACTGTGTGGGACTCAGTATGACAAGTACGCGCTGTTTTTGTGGCCTATAGTAAACAAATTTAATGAGTGTGCAAGAACGGGGTACTTACTATTTTGTAATAGAGTGACAGTTATGCGCAGAAAACATCGCACTGAAGCGAAGTACACCAAATACAGACGATGTTCCTGTATGTGCCTCACCCGTTAAGTAATGTACTAGTAGAAAAAAATAATAATGATGAGGAATTGAACGCCGATGGTCGTACATGCCATGGTCGTAAATTCAACCCAAATTAGTTCGAGCACCAGCCGCGTGGGGGAGCAGTGTCTGCGAACGCGGAACAGTTGGGAGACCGGAGGCAGGCTGACGGGTGCCCTTCGCGACATGTTAAATGTTTATCAAAGCGCGTTTCTCTGTTATCAGCGCGTTCTGGCCCACTTACAAACTCTGTATGATTGATAGGCGGCAGAGCACATAAATAAGCCGCAGATAACGTTCCTCTGGCGAGAGATGGTTTTCTTCGAAGGGAGCTCTTGTTCGGGACACCAGCGAATGCCGGTAAAAAAAAAAAAAAAAACTCCGAGGAAGCAAACATTCTGGCTAGTATCTATAGACGAATACGTGCAGGGGCTGAGGTAACTCTTTCACCAACTCGCTCCTTTAGTGGGCCCCTAGATTTTATTGTTTATTTAGCGATGGTTCCTTCGAACGCGTGCTCTTCCGTCACTTATCGGACTTCAAGGAATACACGGAGCAGAATACGAAACCCTAGTGGGCATGGCTCTCATGTAATGGCGAGGCGAGCCTAATGATGAATTTTTTCCATTGTTTACATCATTCCCCACCGTACGGCGGAAATAATAAAAAAAGCAAAAAAAGGATAAAGTTTTGTTTTCCAGATGAAGCCCATGAAATTAACTTGTTTGTAAACAACACGCGAAATGCGAACGTCAACGGCCCCTTTCCGTAGACTGAGCTCGGTCTTTCGTTTCCTCGCATCACAGAAATAGAACTGCAGTATTGATTTATCTACGCATCTTTGGTGCGTTAAAACAGGCCGTAGCACCCATTGACTGTTATATTGTTATATGTTGCGCGAAATTTTTCACGTTCGGCATATTTTAGTCATAGCTCAACATTTTTTTCTTTATTTTATGTGTCAGGCGTGCATAAAAGAAAGACTATGAAGTACCAATTCGCAGCTAGCCTATGGAGACCAGGAAGCAAAAAAAAAAAACGATATTCACCAATTTCGGTAAAAATGATAACTATAATTCCATGATAATAAACCATGTTGTAAACAACAAAGATACTACAGAAACAAATCAGGCATTGTCATAACCTACCTAAAATGTCCGAAGGATTACGTAGTTAGTCCTACAGATCAGCGAATCTTTTTTTTTTATTTCATTCTAACTCACTGTATACGATTAACTCGCATAAAGTTTATTTGTTCTATATTAAAACTCTAATTCAGTTCCGTATGCATTAGTGTTCCGCTAATACGCATTCTTTGTGAACTACGACACAGCCAAACCACTTCGTGGGTGCGAGCTCAAGAGCAAGCGCCACAGAGAAGGGTGGCTAAACAGGCATTTGGAGGCGACGCTTTTCCGGCGGCTGCAGACTTAATCGCCACGCGTCCAGCCAGATCTGTCGGCGCCGGTGGGTTCCACGAGAAGTCGAGGACGGCGATTCGGAACAAAATAACAGTCGAGCCTTCATACATCGATAAAAAAAAAAAAACGAGTCCTCGACTCTCTGCGCGACGCACTTTGAGGTGGTGCACGACGCTGTGGTGCGTACGTGACGAAAATAAAAGAGAGCAAACCGTCTCGTGCGGCCTATTGCAAGACGACGAGGTGGGGCGCTGCGCCAGCAGACATGCGGGCACCCGTGAGCGAACCAGTTTTCAAGAAACAGATGCCGTCTTCGCCGCGATATTTTTTTTTATAATGTTCTTCCTAGCTATCGGACCCTCCTGTACTTCGAGCGAAGAAGGAGCAAGCTTAAAAGATGGCAGTATCAAATAAACGAAGGCTGGGAGTCGTATATATACGAAAAAAAAAAGTTGTCGTAGAAGCCCAGGTGTGCGAGTGTGCGTGCGTGTGTGTCTTTCTCTCTCAGTCGCAATCGAAACAATCAAAACGACCAATCAAAAGGGATTACGAGGCGAGGGAAAGGGACAGCTGTTCTGTCCCCTTCCCTCTGGACTCCGAGGTTGTTCTGGAGAAAGAAGGATAGGTATCAAAACGTCGCCATCGTCGAGTTGGCGACCGTCGCCGAGGTAGCAAAAAAAAAAAAAAAGGACTAGGAAAGAAGGCGTGTGCTTTCCTTTTATTTCATTGCGCGCTCTTTACGTTATTACTCGTTCGTGTATCAATGTTATACCTTACAGGCCGAGCCGTGTCGAGGCTGGCCAATCACGTGAAGGCGGCCCAGCCGCGAGCAACCAATCAAAAAGGAGAGTTTCTTTTTTCAAGAGACGCGCGCGCCACGAACGAAAGAGAGGTATATATTTGAGGCGGTATGGCGGTCTCTTACTTGTTTTTTGTTGATTTATTACCCTTTCCACCTTGTGTTTCTTTTACAAGCTGTTTTCCATTCCTATGGCGTACGCAGTTTTTGTGATGTTGGTTGTATGTTTCTGCTTTTGCTGCGCAGAGAGAAATCAAAAATCGCGAGACGAAGCTGTCAATGTTTGATCGTGACCTTTTTTGCGTTGATAGCAACGTTGCAAAGCTTGTTTGCGTAGATAGTAACGATGCAACGAAGTGCAAACAAGTTAGCAAGTTGGATAGTTTTGACACGCTCTGGACATACGGGCGAGTTGCCTACTTCGGAGGCTGACAACATTTGTCAATCAGTCAATCAATCAATCAATCAATAAAAATGGAGGTTTATGGTGTCACAAAAAATAGAAAAAAAAACAAAAATCATTGCCCGGTGCACCGACAAACTTGATTTGAATTTTCGCACTCTCAAACTTAGAAAATGGCTTATTTTATAAGCTGCAAGTGTTAAAATTAAGAAGAAAAAAAATCGTCTTGTTCACGTACACTACACCCACTGTGCTGGCGTTTCTCGAAGAAACATGCCACCTACAGGAGGAGGCTCGAAAAGAAGTATATTGCATTCCCGGTTAACTAAAAATACAAACATTTTTTTTTAGAACGTCCTTAAACACTACGCTTGGTGTAACGGGGTTCCCTCCTTATTTATATACGGGGAACGACGCCACATAGTTGGAAATACAGGCACTGGCAACGCACTTTTTCGTTTAACTTTTGTTCTTTCGCGTTTATTGTGCGTGGCGCGTCCTGCGCTTATTTCAATTTACCGCGATTTCAATTACGTTTGTTTCAATTAACCTTCTCCCACATCTACAATACACACAGCCTACACCATTCATTTACACATTACCCCATCCCCACACGGCGCTCCGTTTTGTATCTTTCCTATTTATTACATTTTGTATACCACGGCATTACGTCTCGAGGTGTTGTCACACATTTTTTTCCCCCACTTATTTTTGCGTGTACCCGTTAGCTCCTTGTACATAGTTCCGTTCTTCCCCCCCCCCCCCACCTTGTTTATATCTTAACAGTGTTTTTTGTGTTTTTTAGTGCGAGGTACCTTAGAAATGTTTGTACGCGGGACGTGCCCACATTGTATTCAAGCTCACTACGTATGTAACCATCGACCGTAAGATCCACGACGCGGCCAAGTCGAAAAAAAAAATTACCGCAATGAACATGCCATTAAGTCACACGAAGTAACGATGGACAGCGTACAACTGTTGAGGTACGCGTCGAATTACAGTGGAATCGGCAAAGTCACTTTTTTTTTTGTCTCACTACCTATTTTACTTAGTGTTCCTTACGACGAGTATAGGCGGATTTTTTTTTTAAATATCACCTCCCACACTTCGTTCCTCAATTTATAGGATTCCACAAATCGCGTGTTCGTATTACGGTCTTTAGTAGTAGTAGTAGTTGTTGTAGTACTGGTAGGCACGCCATCTAGTCTTCACCTACCAAAAGAGCAAACGTATAGCTGTTTCAAACGTATGCCAGCACTTTCCAATAAGCTCGTAGGCTTTCATTAAAAAAAAAAAAAGAAACGCAGCTCCCGCTGTATACGTAGGCTGCAACGTTCCGCCTCGGTCCCGTGGCCTCCGCGACTGGCGCCGCTGCCGGAGCTGATCACGGAGGCTGCGTCAAGCACTGCCTACGAGTTACACCTTGCCTCTGGCTTGATCTAACGGTGCGATAAGCGCGTTAATGGCACTCTGCACTTGGCTGTCGTGGCAGACCACACGAATGCGAAGATCAGTCACAGCCATGGCTCTGTTCATGCCTCCAATACTTGCTGTTAAGCGTATTTTCTTTACAAAAAAATTGTTGTCGTGCGTTACGGCAAGTATCTCCGCCGTAGCAAACGTGGCACGTATATCAAGCGAGTAATCTTGTTTGCTGCAGATGCGTCCTTGCTTTCTCTTAGCTCCAGAGTGCTTCGATATTGAGAGTATAGCGTGTACAGATAATTTTTTTTTTCATTTTATGTAGGTCCCTACCGTCATCTGCCTAGATACACGCATACTAGCCGGAATGATACCCCCGTGAACATTTGTTTTTTCCTCCACTGCAGTACCGCGCCGTACAACTGATAACGGTGTTTTGTGTTGTGTACAACTTTCTTGTCTTCGTAAGAGTGCTTTTATCCTTGAGCAACGAGTGCATGTGTTCATTCTTGATTTGTCGTTCTGTTCCTGCGATTTGTTTGTCGTGTTGTGACTCTGTTTGTTCCTGGTTTGCTCGCTCTGGACGTTATACCGTAGAAAGCACGCTAGAGCGATAAACAAGAATTGAATGCGTGCCTGCATTTTTTTTTGTTGTCTATTTAGTTCCATGCCCGTTTGTGTGTGTTTGTATGCTTGCGTTGTGAGTTTTTTTTATTTTATTTTGTGACTTGAAAAAACCTGACGGTGCATCGGACAACGTGAACGGTTTTTGGCTGTAGTGCGTTTTTTTTTTTCGTACGTTTTTTTTTACTGTGACAGAATCAAAAACAAGGACCAACCAGCTACGCGCTTTCTTATTACTATTAATATTATATTATTATTATTGTCTGTCTGCGATCATATGTAGTATTTTCACGAATCCCAGTGCACTTTTTTCCTCCCTCATCTCTGTTCTTTTCTTTATATATTTTCCTGCGATATTTCCTTTTTTTTTTTTCGCGTTCGTTCCTTCAGTGTGAGAAAGGACGACGCGGAAACCTACAGAGAGTGTTATATACATATTATACATATTTTTATAAATAAAATCGTCGCATTGAAGGAAAGAAAGAAGAAAATCATTGAACAACCACAAAAAAAATTTGTCTCGGTGTCTCTCATTTACTTGTTTCTAACGAACATTTTCCGAACGGACGAACAGGAGCGCGTTTGATCCGTGATACAAGCAGGAGCGCTACGTCGAGCGCTGCAAAAGTGCTCCAGGGCGCTTCAGAAGCGCCGAAGCGACGATTCGCGCCATTATTTTATTGTTTGATTTGGCTTTTAATTTTCGCTTCAAAGCACTTCCGTTCGCTCATGATAACGTGCCATAAAAGAAATAACTGGCTCTCCTGTTCGTCCTACAGAAAGCGTAAGAAGTTACTTGCTCCCTACAGTTTTTTTTTTGTTCTTTGTTATATCTCCTGGTATACTTTCAAAATTTGTGCATGTTATCGGATAAATACGTCTTGCCTTTTCCGTAAAGTAGGGAAAGAAATACCTGAGAAATGCACCTGGTCCGGCGCACATTTGTTGAGGACCGCTGTATGCAACTAGATCCTCTCCCAGTCTGCCTGAAAAAAAAAAAGTGTGTCGTGAATGTCATGCATCTTGGCTCGCAGCATGCAACCCGTCGCGCCGTTCGCGGTTTCAGCGGCGCTGCTGCTGCAACCACCACTTCTGGAAAGGAGACCTCTCCGACGTGGCCTTTTGCGACGTCTTCAAAGTTACTTCGACGTCAGAAAGAATCGCCATCGCCGAACATCACCCCATAATGTAGCTGAAGTGAAACGAATAAGATTAAGTGTGACACTAAACAATCACTATCTCGTAGTGTGGCCTACTGTATAAATATCCTTTGGCTTAGACGGCCGGTGAATAGTCTTATTAGACTTCCGACGGGAAGCTGATTTGATTTGATTTGTGGGGTTTGACGTCCCAAAACCACCATATGATTATGAGAGACGCCGTAGTGGAGGGCTCCGGAAATTTCGACCACCCGGGGTTCTTTAACGTGCACCCGAATCTGAGCACACGGGTTCCGACGGGAAGCTGACCCGCAGTAATCTAACATAACTGCACCTACGGTTGAAAACAAAAAACCGTACTAAAGCTCCTTTAAACGGGCAGCTATTTTACTAAAACCATTCGACTGAAAGAGTCTTATCACGTGGAACAAAAAAAAAAAAATGTTGCAAGTCTTTATATTACAGCTCTTAGACTTTTCTTTTGGTTGTGGCAATGGCCATCAGGCTGCCGGCAAAATAAATTATTATTTCTAGTCTCGAAGAAAGTATTGTCAATTTAGACGCTCACCGTAACGCAGCCAATGCCGAAGAAGTTTCGCGTCCCTAACGAGATTATTTAATGGTTCAGTAAAGCACAAAAGAAAAAAATGTTTCGTGCCTCAGATGGGAGCGTCTAAATCAAATTATTAACTTAAATTAGACGCCCATCACATATGAGACCAGTCTCGTACATCTTTTCATAAGGGAAGGGCGATAACATTGCACTGTACTTAGAGTCGTCAAAGCAATGACGAGACGCGAGATAACTATGCTACGACAACGACGGTGGAACGCAGCCATACGCAATCGGGATTCGAACCCCCGGCCTTCGGCCGGGTCTGGGGCGGGACGGGAGTTGAAACCCAGAGGACCAAAATATTACACCGCAGACTCCCGTCCTTGTAAGCCGCCCGCCCGGCTCGAACGTCGCATACAGTACTCGTTACAATGCGCAGGAGACTGTGGCTTGATAGGGCACGCTTATCCGGTGGGCTATACATAAGAAAAAGCGGTATGCTGGTCGTAGGCTACGTAGTGGTTTACTAACAGTTAAGGAAACAGCATGCAGAAAAAAAAAAGGTAAGTCAATCGTTCCATTCGTAGACTATTTGAATGTCGTGCTTGATTGTAGCATACGTAAGCGCAAGATTCCTTCACCATTTTCTTGGTAATCTTCCGATTCAACGAGTGAACAAACAGCAGCAAAAACAAACTTTTTCCACCTTGTTCATGAATTTCCAAGTTAAATGTTCGTTCATACACGAGAAAAAAAGGAATATCTTGTGATCACACCAAATGTTTATTTTAATGCTTAGCAAGCTCAAATACGACAACGGTGTCATGATTAGTCGTTGATAATTTAGCCCTAATGTTAAGCCTTTAGAGTCGGCCTAACACGTTTGGAAAAGCAATGATGCATCAAGGATGGCCAAGAAAACCCAGGGTGCCTTTCTGGATACTGCCAAGTTTCGTCTATTGTCAACTCTGATTGGCGAATATGGCCGCTCCAACATCTCTGATTGGCTTACACTCCCGCCATCAGAAATTTGACAAGATGTGGAAAACAATTAAAAATCTTACTTGTTACTGAATCTCTGAGTTCAATGATGGTTCTTACATGAGAAGTAAAAATCTTTTGATCACACCCAATAGTCATTTTGACGTTCACTAAGTGGAAATGCAACTATGTCAGAATTCGGCTTAGTTAAGTTAGGCCTAACTTCGGGCCTTTATGGTAGGCCTAACACATTCAGAAAAGCATCACTTCAAGGTTTGTCAAAACGAACAGTAGTGTCTAAAACCTACTTGTTTGATTAAAACTGAAGTTCTTGGTGGCAGCTGCGAAGGTGCGGATTGCCACCACCATTCAGCCATATTGGGAATCGATCAGTAATGACGTCGTTTTGCTCCCCTAAATGCCCATACGCGGGCCGCAGCGCCGTGCTGCGGTAACTACTGTAACTTGAAGAAAAAAACACGGCTATCACGGAGGCTATCTATACAAGCGTCGTGACGTCGTCGAGGTCGTTGGCACGGGACTTTTCTTTCGCTAGCTTTTTGTAGTGTCTACACCGAGAAGAGGTAGGTGGGTCGGTGATTCCTGCCGACAGGTGTCGTTGCTCGAGCTATACACGAAGCAACGAGGCAGGCTTCACCGTGGCGTGCCTAATGAAAAAAAAAAAAAACTTTTCAAAACCGCTCAACGCGTGTTTTGCTGCCGTTTGCGATTGTTTGCTCAGCGAGTGCGTATACCAGTTTTTCCGATTCTCAAGAAGACAGGAAGGAGACAACATTTAAAGGATGCACACCCTCGTGCAATGCCACGCCTTGTAGCAGAAGCTTTGTGTGAATGCGCCTGCGTGATTTTTTTTCTTTAACGTATGGAATGGAAGGCTATATAGCGCGAGTGATTTATTTTCGATTTTCGTGTTCGCCCGAGCGAGTTTTCTTTAAAAACGCGCGCACTACCCCAGAGTACAAGAAAAAGGTACAGGACGTTGAGAAAAATAATAAAAAAAAGCTTATTTTTGATAAACGTTGAAAGGCTCTCAGGAGCGACTACAACATTGCCTTAAACGTTTAGACATGTTTCAAGGTGTGTATGCGTGTGTGTCAGTGAGAAAGATCCTAATGCTAATATAATAACGCAGTGATTGTGCAGTTTTGAGACCCTCCCTTACTTCGCGCCACTTTCTTTAGCAGCTATTGCGAGAAGAACAAAAAAAAAAAAGAAAACAGGACATAGATGGCGGCAGCACTTCCACAGGATGATTAAGAAAGATGTTGGCTACAGTCCGCTACAGTTCCAAGTAGAGCGTCGGTGCCAGGCAGAGGGCGTATTAATGTTATTAAAACGGCTCAAGAACGAATGTCAATAAAACATACATTATTTTAACTGTTAGCGGGCACACAATTTTTAACCCTGCTTACAGGATCATAAATCTCGGGGAAAAAGCACATTTTCGTGACTGTAAATTCCCTAGCCCACGATGGCTGTACGTGTCGGTGACGTCACGGCCACCGTTCTTCACCGGCGTGCGGTGTTAGAAACCGATGCTCAAATGTGATATACCGTTTTCAAAGTGAAGTTGGGCGCAAAGTCGGTTTCGAAGCTGTTTGCATGTGAAGAGTCGAGTGAGTCGGTGTCTCCGCTGCAGCTATAGTTATGGGTTATCTGCGTTAAAAGGAACATTCTCTTCGAGTGACCTGCTTGGTGAATTAAAAAAAAAAAGACTTACTCGACCCAATAAAAAAGAAAAAAAAAATGCGTTGACGAACTTTCCACCACGTGTACTAAGTTTATCTCGTGTGGGTTCCGAACAGAAAATTTTTTTGTTTCTTTTCGCGTTTCAAGAGGACCGGATTGACAAGCACATACTGAAGGCACATACTTTTATATTCGATTTAATCTCGAGTTCAGGGGTTTTGAGAACTACTGATTCCAATCTATGATGTATTAAACGAATTTTTATTTGACGTGTATTTTACTTGTTCAGGAATAAACCAGACAAATCAATTCATCAGTGAAGGCATGTAAACAAATAAACAACTATCTTGAAACAAAGTTTGAATGACTTAAGCTTGTAATTTAAAAGTAGCGTTGGAAAACAACTTGCCTTTTTGGTTGTTAAGAGGAATCGTCATGGCTCGAGTGCAAGTATAGTTTCGCCCGGGCAACTGAGAACAATTAGATGTGTGAAAATCGGGAAGTACAAAAATCTGACGAGAAAAGTCACTTCGGCTAGCATCATTAACAAGGCCGTATCAGAACTTCTAGCGACGGAACAACTATCGGCATTAGGATTCACTCAAATTTCCGCTAAATTCGCCGCTGCCGAAAACATTCCCGTTCTCATCTGCAATAACTCTGCGAAAATCGCGCAGGGTTTTCGTACCATAGTTAAAACGTTTGCCGAAAGAAACCACAGATAACCACGTCCTTTAGTTCGCAATCAGGAGCCGGGTAGCATTTTATTCTTATTTACTCATTCTTAGCATTTTATTCTTATCTCACGCCGAACGGAAAGTGCGCATTTCCGCAAGACATTAACGCAATGCAAATGCGCGCGACCTGTAGGAAAGCGTAACGCTAGATTGATGCTGCAGAGGCCTCTCAGTTGCCAAAAATACCCGTTTTATATACGTCTGACGTTTACGAAGTTCTAAACGTCGGAGAACGAAATACGCAACACAAAATCAGGAACTACAGAGACTCCATGGGAAATAAATTTCTTTCCATTCTTTCTCTATTGACAATGAGCACAGAACATAATAAGAAGAAAAGCAAACAGAAATTGACAAATCATATACCTTTACCCTCTTCCTCCCCCACCATATTTGCTGCCATTTCCAGAAAACATTTGGTTAGCTCAACGATTTGTGTAAAATATTTATAAAACCACTAAATTCTTGATCAATAATGCACCGTGGTTGTTAGTCATAGTTAACTGTTAACAAAAACAAGCACGCTTCCGCTGGTTCTGTTAATACAACGTATCTTAATGTGACTGTTCTGGCGTTTCATAAAAAAACACCTCGTTTTACAATTGATGATTTATATGTGGGCTTTAACGTCCCAAAATCACCATATGATTACGAGAGACGCCGTAGTGGAGGGCTCTGAAAATTTCGACCACCTGGGGTTCTTTAACGTGCACAGGTCGTTTTAGAGTCGTACTGCAGCAAATTAATTATTCCGAATTCAAAGCTGCAGCTTCGAAATTTGCTTTTGCACGATTAGCACGAGCGATGCCGAGACAGTGTCACGCCGACGCACCTGGTCAAAACGTACCGAATAGATGCCGGAAAACAAAATCGCGCATAATCAAAGGCGAAAGAGGCAATTACTATGCAAACTAAAAAAATAATACTAACTTAATCACGACGACAACGTCGGGTCCTTTTTCGCTTCTTTCGGTCAAGCGAGCATACGGATTCTGTGAGACGCAGGCGTCCGTTCACATTTTTTTTTTTTCATAGCCGTCGGGACCTTCAATTCGAATGAAAGAAACGCGGGGAGACCCCAAGCTGACTGCTTCACCCTCTTTTGTTTATCTCTTAAATGCCTCCCCCTTTTTTTTCAGATGCTAAATGCCTAGTCACGCAGGGCTGACGAAAGGGAGCGAGAATAAATGCGAGGACAGAAATACACACCTACAAAAATACACCCGGACATACACCCAAATGTATACACCCACATGAAAGAAAGTTGTACGCCGTATGCACTCATTTAGAATCACCACCGCGTAAAGGTGGCGCCACCGACGTGCCAGCCTAAACATGCAAAATAAACAAAGAATTATTGAGATAAATAAATTATCGAGTAAATTATTGAGTAAATAAATGAGAGATGGGCGTATCTGCAGTTTGCTTTTAGATTGCATGCGCGTGCGTTTTCATACATTGTTGTGAAAAGCTTCAAAACACTAATAAATTATTCCTAGGTACCGCAGTTTGCCCGAGAAAAAGTAGCAGGCATAACGCACGATGCAAACGCCGTCCTACGAGAATTCCAACGCAATAAAATTTCAAAGAAAAGCAAGACTATCTTATAATGCAAGCGCACAGCTGTGCAAGCAGTCATTTCAAGAGGTCACGTGGTCATTTCGAATGATCGCGTGTGAAGGTTCGTGTGAGCGCGTACGTGAATTCGGCGAGTCGATCTCTCGTAACTCTTTGTAAGGCGACGGCTTACGTGGATCAATGTTCCTTTATCAACGCGTGCTGCCGAATTGATCGACCTATATCGCTTCGACACCACGCGTGAATACTGACTATTGACTTGCGCCACCACCACCACCGCCAACAACAACAACAACAACAACAACAACAACAACAACAACAACAACAACAACAACAACAACAACAACAACAACAACAACAACAAAGCTGACTTTCTTGGCACCAAGGAATCACGTGGAATACGCATACTCGAAAAAAAAATGGTCATAATTAAGATTAGAAGATCAAGGACAGTCCGGTGTTTAAAATTAAATGCTGGAATTGTACGCACAAAATTACGACATACGAAGGACACCACAGTGGGCGACTAAAAATTAGAAATTGGGCCGCCTTCAAAAAAAAATCTAGTGGACTAAACACCGGCAGCTTTATCTTTTTGCGTGCTGTGCTTGGCCATGCAAGTTTTTTCTCACAGCTAAGTGAACACTAGCCCAGCAACAAGTTCCGTAAAGTTTTGCAGCCTCTTCAATACGCACCAAAGTCTAAGTAAACTGGCTCAGTAGGGTTGACAGCTGGGCTAGTTGGTGAGATATCATTTTAACATGAGACGTGATAGCGTAAATTCGACGGGACACAAGGACATCAAGCGAGTGTCGTGTTTCTTCGTGTCCTTGTGTCCCGTCGAATTCACGCCACTACACCATATGTTAAAAAGTAAAGTGGCATTCGTGCATAGCCCCCTCTCCCCGCCCCGATTGAAGTGCGACCGAAGCTGTATAGAAAGTCGAACCAGTGACTTCTAGCAGCGCCACACCCCGGCCGTTAAACCACCGCGGCCGGTAAAGTGCGGCTTATACGCTAGTCTATGCGGCAATCTAAAAGGCAGGCGCGCAGAATCTTTTGAGGCTCATTCATAGCGCTAAGGTAGCTGTGACTCAGCACTGACCTCGAGAAATAAGAATAAAATAGACAGCGAATGAACTTTCACGAAAATATAGACGGCGTAAACAGTGGGTGAGAGAAGTGGGGGGATATATGAAAAGATCTCGCTGCTGGAGCTTCTCGTTCCGGTCGTAATAAACTCAACAAGAAATGAAGTAAACTCTGGCGGCGAGATAAAAGCGAGATCCCCAAGTGGCAAACTTCCTAAACGGCACCTGCGCGTGCACGGCAAGCGGTCTCCGGCTGCAAGCTACACAAATTGAAGCTCGGCAGCGCAACACGTGGGAATAATCTGCTCGTGCTTTCTTTCTCTCTCTCTTTCTTTCACTACAGCGCTTTTATCCCGCGATTCTTCGCACTCAAAGAAACCACTTCTAGCTCCCACATTAAAAAAATGATAACTAACGAAGGCAATGAAACGAAAAACAAAACAAATTCACAGTTTGAGTTACAGTAGAAAATAAAACGAAAATTCGTGGCACACTGCAAAAAGAAGCTCTTTTCGCACTGGCATAAGTGTCTATTAAATACGTTAAATCAGGCTATCACGATAGCGATTCAAAGCCGTGAGCAACAAACAACCCGGTATCGTTACTTAATTCCTATCAATACGTCATCACGATTACGGTAATTGTACAGACAGGAGTCAATTGTCATACGGCTCAACATGCGATCGTAAGCAGTACTATATTGCGTGTAACCTCGCGAACGTTTGTGAGAACGACACCGTTCTGCTTCCCTGAAGTAAACCGCGTACTATTTCGCACCCGTACGATGCACATCAAGCTTCAATTCGCAAAGAGACACATCGCGGATTCGTTCGTCACAGTATAGAGGGGAGCAGGAATCTAAGCGTAGATTTAAAGACAGAGAGAGAGAGATAAAGATGCAAGGAAAGGCAGGGAGGTTAACCAGACGCACATCCGGTTTGCTACCCCGCACTGGGGAAGGAATAAAGGGGAGAAAAGAGTTTGCAGAGAGATGAGAAGATAGACACAATCACGAGCACACTCAGTGAGCACACACAGTCTACAAGCGTAGATTTAAGCAAAAAACAAAGTCATGCTCGTTCTTTGTTCAGTATTCCGCGCGCGTATATACAGAGGAAATATGTGACAATTTACTACCGTCCGAAAAGACAAAAAAAAAAAGAGAGACTAAATTGCGTTTAACTAATCCCACGCTAATTCAACCTTACCTGTTGGTTGTTACGCCGCACCGCTTTGCCAGGTATACATCGTTAGCGACAATTATCAAACGACTTTCGGCGGCAGCGAGTCTAACTTCGAAAACGATTAATCAAAAAACCCAACTTCTCTGTAACGCTCATTAGACATACCAGGAAAGAAGAAGGAGGGTGGTGGGGTGGGTTGTTCCAAGTCACCTTGCGCAAGCCGAGTCAAAGGGCGGTTAATAAGCGCGGACTCAAATTACAGCAGCGACACAGCCCCGAGAAGGAACGCGCAAATAAGCTGCAGTGAAAAATCTTGCGCTAATGATTGCCCGCGTTGTGTGTCCGCCTTTCTGCGATCTACTGCAACGCGTGTGGCGTCCTTGAAAACGAAAGAAACGACATTCGAAGAAAACCGACCTGCGAGACCATTGCGTTAGATTCAGACTAGGTGTAAGCTAGCGAGACAACCTTGGAAAATTAGCGACTCGGCGATTAACGGGTGAACGCGAACAGTTAATGAGTGTGAAAATGAAGGAGACGCATACGCGACATCGGAATGAGCCGACAGGAAGCCCAGTAACAAGGGTGGACCACATTCTCTCGAATGCTTCTTTAATTACCAGTCATACTAGTATAAAGCGTTGGTAATTACAAATACAAAATGTTAGTAAACACTGTGCAAAACGCTCGAAGCAGCACTCTTTTTTCGCGCGAAACTTGTATACCCTCGCGTGACAGAAAAACATGCGAAAAAGATTCGAATAGCCACTTAACCATTCTGCATCTTATCTGTACGTATACTCAACCATCACCACTTACCCCTGTTATGTAATTTTTTGCGTGATTTGGAAGTAATTCGTCCGAGGTTGTTTGAGAAAAGCTGGGAAGTAAGTTTTAGAAGTGCCGTCACAAGTGCCAAGCACATCTAAAACTGCGCCAACTGCAAAGTACCTAAATAAATTTTAGAGGAGATTTTCTTTTCTTTCTTTCGTTAGTTTGTATTCACACTTGGCATACAGACGGCGGTGCAGAAATTACCCCAAATAAGTCAGATTTATGAAAACTAAACAAACACTTCGCAATGTAGTAGAAATCTTGTTTACACTTCATGAGATCGTGTTTTGTCGGTAAGTAGCTTTCAAGGCTGACCCTAATAAGATCACACATACCTTCAAAAAATAACTCAGCGAAGTCAAGCATTACCAAAATATACCTATCTTTTTTTTTGGGGGGGGGGCGTAATGTGAGCCCCCTTCCACCCGTACAAACCGATATTTGTAACAGCATAAAGCATCACGACACCCAAAAGCGAGCTAGTTTAACACACATTCGAGATGTACGACAGAAGCGATACACTGCGCCACAAGTCGCACCTCTATTACGACAGACGCCGACAGTCCACGGGGAAGGACAGCTTTACATTGCACGCACCGCGAACGATGTCGGCGGCTAACCCTTTCAACAAGCGGTCCATTCACTTAGAGTCGAAAGACGTTCCGAGAGGGAGACGCTGCTACGACGACGGCAAACGGCACAAATCGTTTCAACGAGCGCCTCAACGGGCACCCAAGGGCGAAAACTCGCAAGCAAACGACGCAAAAAAAAAAAAAAAAACGCGACCGTAACCGACAGGCGAGTTGCGCGGAGGGACAGAATTAAGTTAAAGAGGTGAACGGGTGGGAGATGCCGGGTTAGCTGTTAACAGTTGACGAGCGACGATTGAGGAAACCATCAAATCCGCCATCCTGTTGCCGCCGCCTCCTGCTTCTCAACACGCCTTACGGCGCGCCGGCGAGCTGAGATTGAACATACGCGCCCTCCCAGCGCGGCGTCGACGAGCACGACGAGTGACGGCGAAATCTGGACCGGACAGCGTGTCGACGTGGTCTGGGAACGAGATGGATCCGGCGCCGAAAAAGTACATGTACACTGGTACACAGTCATTATTTTTACGCTGCGGTTTTCTTTTTTTTCTTTTTTTCGAATGGGGACAACACGGGTAGCCGACGATGAACGTCAGCACTGTAGTTGACTCGATGATTATGTTCATCATCGATTGATCACTATGCTAACGTGTGCTAACGTTGACAGTATGTGGTGTTCACAGTGTTCATGTTCGTCGTGATCACAGCGTTCGGCACGCCTTCATACGATCATGTTCCTGTTCAGAATGAACACCGCGTGATCACAGTGAACGTGACATAGCGAGCTTGTTCATCGCGATCACTGTGCCATCGTCGGTGCCCATCCCGTCATTGATCATGACCGGTACCCATCCGTATTGCCGCTGCTAGATCAGTAAACATGGCAAGAACAGGAGAGAGGTTACAAACTCTCTCCATACATCAGTCTCTTAAACGCAGGGTGACAAAGGTATAAGGAAGCGTCTGATTCAATTAAAGAACAGACAGAGAAACCGTGCTCGGTGTATGTACTCGACCCGAATCTTACCCCCCCCCCCCCCCCCCAAACCCTCCCGCCCTCTCAACCCTCTCGTCTCACTTGTGAGCAGACACGTTTTAAGTTTTGTCTCACATGTCAGCCGGCAAGTTTGAAGTTTTCAAAAAAAAAAAAGAGTGCATTATAAAATATTTTAGAACGGTTACTAATTCGGGCTTATCACCTATCGATAAACAAGCTTATCCATTATCTGTATCAACTATAACATCACCACAGGTGCTATCGGGTTCAGCGATCTACAAAAACTTCGAAATTACAGGGACGACAGACACACACAAACGCAGAAAAGCTTGACGTGAGTGAATCTCGGCTATTGGCAGTTATGGTAGGAAGCGAGTACAAAGTAAACAAAAAATCAACAACCGGGATTCGCTCGCGCCAAGTGTATATACAAGCGCGGCGCCCTCAACCGACAGGAAGCTTCGATCGAGCGTCCCTCGCTCAATTCGAAAAAAAAAAAAAAAATGAACGCCTTCCCGTCGTTGACGTCCTCGGCGTCGTCGAAAAGCTGTCACGTGATCGTTCCTCCTCCACGCGTCCTCCTCACCTATGGAATTGCGCGACGAAACACGGATGCGAGTCGCGAAGTCCCGTCTCTCGCACTAGAGGAGAGAAGGCTTATTGGAAGCCCGTGCAAGCCGAGCAATGTACAGACAACGACACACACATACACATACTTGGGATCAACATCCTACAGTGGCTTCACTGAGCCTCGACGACTGCGAAGCGGACGCCGAGAGTTTGATTCGATGAACTACAGCAGCCGGGGAGGAAAAGGGAAAACATAAAAAAGGTAGTCACGAAACAAAATAAAACGAAGATGTAAATGATGAACGAACAAAGAACGGTATATAGTAACAACAACAGCAGCAGCAGCATCAGCGACGACAGGACGCGAAACGACGTCAATGGGAACATTCGTTGCGATTGATGGCGCCAACAGGCGAGAACAAACGGCAAAAGAAGAACAAACGGTGAAAGAAAACAAACGCGCCCTCGAGAACGAGTTGCATGTCGCGCGACGACAGCGACGGCGGCATTGACACGTCGTAAAACGATTCCACTCGAGTTGCAACCCTCGTTCTCCTTACCCTTTCCTCGATTCCTTCAGCCCTGGTTACGCAGCCTGCCCAACATGTTCAGCTCCCCGGCCCCGTAAACCTTTCGTCTCATCCGGCGTAGTGCGTGGCTATAGAACTGGCACACCGAAGCCGTTGGAAGTCGCATCCACAAGCCGTGGATGTACCATGGGACTGAATCAGTTCAGAAACTTTAACTTTCACTTGATTCCCTTAGATGCCCCAATCGGGAGCATAAGGGGTCGGATTACAATTAGGATGCATGAAGTTGGACCATTCAAGATGAGAAATGAGCTCTTATAGCTTGAATGAAAGCTCCAGAGTTGTTGATGGCAACGATCAAGTAAGGAAATTAAGAAAAAACAGCTGATAGTGCGAACCAAAACTCAAACTAGCCTTTAATCAGTAACGTAATCGGGGGGTGCCATCCACTCCCCGCCTCGACTTTATTTTCCTCTTTTTTTTTGCCATGGCCTACAGACTCCAAAATGACACTCAACTGCATCTGCCTGCCCACCTCCACTTTAGATGAAAAATATCCCCCCCCCCCCCCAAATAAAAAAAAAATGCCTGCCTACGCCACCGTCTTTAGAATGTTAGCAATAGAATAGATTCTGTCAGATAAATTCACAGTAGGAGGACTACGCTGTAATGGAGGGCTCCGGAAATTTCGATCCCCTGGAGTTCTTTGAAGTGCACCTAAATCTAAGCGCCGAGGGTGCCTCTAAATTATTGCGCCATCTAAACACGTCCTCCGAGGCTAGAATTCGATCGTGCGACCGGAGGTCGAGGAAATCAGGAAGGCGAACAATTGGAGCACTCAGAGGAAAAGTAATCAAAGATGAACGAAGTGTGTCCGGACAAGCAATGTGGGAGAACGAGGTATGTCGTGAGTGACAAATGACTTTTGATGCGACTTTCTATACGGCTCCGCCATCCAACTTCTCCTCACCAATCGCACTCGCTCCCCCCTCTCCTCTTTCCCACTCTTTCATATCGCATCCCAGTTTTCCTTGGCTCACTGCTGCTATAGTCGCACGAGAGCCGCCCCCCACCAATCTGTTTCGCGTCCAATCCTTCGACATCCGTCTTGAGATTCGACGCCCATTGGAAGAACAAGCTATAGTCAAGTCCCCTCCGGGATTCGGCGCGTCGCCCGAGCATTGCAGTACCAATAGAAGAGGACTCGGTGTCGTAAGCGCGCTCGATAGAGTCACTCAGCGGCCGACTACAGTTGGTTTCTTTTCTTTCGTGCCGTTTATTCGCACGAGCACGGGAGACAAGTAAGCCGTTCAACACACCACGTCATGACCCATGCGTGTTGTCGCAAAAACCTTCTACTGTAGACCTATAAAACTTTGGCAACGTTATTCGGTTAAATAACTAAGTTCTTCATGCAATTCAAAGGGTCGACGCGGAGGCCAGACTGTTGTAATGCCATGTACACGGCCAGCAGGTCACAGCGCACCGTTCCCAAACGGAACAAGACGGCAGCCAATTCACGAACGGCAGAGCCATTCCGAGTGGAGTGAGATTCCACTGCCGCTGTCCTCTTTCCACACTGAAGTGACCAAAGTTGCGACCTTTCAGTTCAGTCAAATGCCACAGCGCTTAACAAGCGTTTGTTATAGGTGCGCATTCTTCAGTGACAGATTGCAGAATTTTAGTACGCCCTTGTGTGAGTTTTCAGTGCTTACTTCTTTAACCTATTGCCCCAGTCCCTAACCCACAGCGTAGGGTAGAGAACTGTATGCTTGTCTGGTTGACTTCCCCCTTCTTATTTTCCGAACACACACACACACACACACACACACACACACACACACACACACACACACACACACACACACACACACACACACACACACACACACACACACACACACACACACACACACACACACACACACACCACTCCGCTTTGTTCAGGTGAAAGCCGAAACACCTTGTCGACCTTCCTATACGCGAAACTCGAATCCTCGCAGGGAGGTCTTCCATTCTTTCCTCGGGATCTTTCTCGTTTCATATTATTTCCCGCCGTTCGCACAAGGGGCTCAACACGTTCAACAAAAACGAGCATATAAACACGTGTGTTCGGAAAATATAATTGCACACTGTAAGTGCCGTCATCGCCGAGGAGCCGGCTCGAGTAGCCACACACAACCTCCGGGCGGATCGTGACCGAAGCGTTGGCAGCCGTCGGGCCGGTTCGAAAAAACAATGGCCTCCTATCGAACGCCGAAAGGTCGAAAAGCTTCCAGGGTGAAACGCATATCGAGAGACCGGCGCGTCCGTCCTTCGCGTCGTTCAAATCGAAAACACACGTGTAATCGCTCGCCCGTCAGATACCGCGGAGTATCGTGTGTAACGGGAACCCCCATTATATTACTATAAGAGGGTCGAACGCAATAATACTCATCAGTGGGTAGCGGGCTCATAAACATGACTGTAAGGGAACAAAATAGCGCCGGTAATGTTTTAAAGTTGTGTGTTGTTTGCTCGTATTCGACTGATAGCTCCGAAGTAAGGGCTTACTAGAAACTATACTGAGCTACAAAAGAAAAAAAAAGAGGAGGGGGATCGTTTTCTTTCATCTTAATTTTTTTTCTCTCTCTCGTTATATGCTCCTCTCTCTCTCAACGCTCTCTCTCTGTGTGTGTGTTTGTATATAGAGAGTACAAGCAATTACAGATCATTTCAATATTCTCGTTGTAATGAGGTGCCCATCTTTCTCATGAAGCCATTGTTATTTCCATTTTTTAAATTCTCTCTTGTGGTAGCTTAGGAATAGATCGCGCTAAACACTACATCACACAAGACCTCCCACGCTTCTCCGGAATTACCAATGGCTCAGAACATTCAAAACTGCGGGGTACACGACCAACAAAGTATTGTTTGCGTATACACATTTGACCGTTTCAAATAAAAAAAAAACAACAGAAAGCAAACATACCACTTTGCGACCGAAGTACTAACGAAATAGGTTCGCTTACTCTCAAGACCTGAACACCACGGCGCGAAGGAGGTAAGATGTCGTAGCGCTTGCGTCCGTTTTTACCCTCCTTCATCCTCGCGTTCATCGCCTCAGTGGCCAGCCCGTCTGTTACGCGCGAGATATTACGGTACCTGCAAGTCCGTTCGCCTCGTCTTCCTCGTCGTCTCGTTTCATTGCGTCGTCCGATGTAATAGACGGCTTTCTGGAACCGTTTTCTGTCCTATGCTGAATGCTACGCACATTGAGCGCCGTCCTTCGAATATCGAAATTACTGAGCGCCCCCCCCTCCTCCCTCTGTATTCTTTTTCCATCCCTCCAGTTACACACACACACACACACACACACACACACACACACACACACACACACACACACACACACACACACACACACACACACACACACACACACACACACACACACGTCCGCCCTCTCCACCAATGACGGCTTTCCTTTACATATCTTAAACACTGGGATGCTGCCAGACAGGGGAGCTCGCAATCGAAACGCGTTTTCAATACTGGGCCCCGCGTGTATAATCACAAACTTCACCGGCGTGGGAGCAGAGTGACCTTGGATGCGTGACAGGCAGTAAGCCACTACATGTTCATGGTCCTTCCTTTTTGTAATTTTCCTGCCCCCCCCCACCCCCCTTTCCCACAATATCGCGTAGCATGTCGTTCGAAGTACTTCCTCCGTTCGGAAACATAAGGGGGATTCGCTCGGCGGAAATGCTGCTATTAGAGCTTCGATTAATTGGCTTTCGAGAAGGTAACGGTGCGGTGAAAATCGGGTTTGAATACAGGCGTACCGCAGCGGCAGGAACAAGTCGCTAAAAACACCTATTTCGAGGGTATCGCTGGGAGACGAGTGAAGAAACATCGTAGGGGGGAGTCTCTAAAGATGAATATTATAGCTTTAGCTACCTGCTGTAAGCTACACTTTGTTGAGCGATGCAAACAGTAATCTTGTCCAGGGCAAACGCTTCGCCCGCCAAACCGAAAAAAGACGGAAACGCGAATGACCGGTAGCGCCACCAACTTGAATTTCCCGCACTGCCTCCCGTGACTCCCGGAGGCAAGGCTTGACATCGCATCCGCTGCTTGGAAATGCCTTGTAAGGCATGCATAAATAGACTTTAAGTATCATTCGAAAAAAGAGCAAAAAGTAAAGACGTCATGGCATTTGACTTGCTTTGCTCCGAAATATTATCTGTCCATACTAGAATACTAACGAGTTTCATTCTGTAGAAATTAGGCAACAGCTTCATCTTGAAGCTTATGTGCGAAGAACACCATATATTTATGATGGCGCCTTCTCACGAGAAGTTGCAACGTCACCTCGAAGCCCGTGTGCTACCTTGATGACGTCACAGAATAATGGCGATGCCTTTTCAGGACTAGTCATTTGTTTAATCATAAAGGCTTATGCAGATGTCTAGAGGAATCAATCTGAATAAACTTGTGTTTCTACACACAATCAGCACGAATATGCAAAAATATCTATAAAATTTTATGTCATAAGTCTACTTTAGTCAAGTCACTGGTTCCCCCCCCCCTCCCCTTATCCCCGTCTTCAGCTACACACAAACAAACAAACAAACAACACTTGAGCAAAAGTGAATTTGACCTTGTTCAAATGCATAAAAGCCAGTGAACCTGTCAATCATAATGTCAATGTGAATGTGCAACAGTCTTTCTGTTCTATGTCAGGACGAGAGGCTGAACGTAGAAATGGTTATACGAAAAAAAAAAAAAGGTCACAGTCAAGTTTCGAAAGAACTACCGTATTACGCGTACATGCATAGATGCAGGAACCAGTCCAAAATCGGGCCTTTCCAAGTCGAGCGCACGTGCCGGCCACGCGTATGGCGCACGAGGAAGCGACGGCAGGTGACGCAACTTTCCTTTCGCTGCGCGTGCCTCTCCCTTACTTCCGGTGCCGTCGAACCCAGTTCATCTCTTTCCTCACATTCTCGTTTGCTTAGTTTTTTTCCCTTTATATTTTCGAGGCGACCGGCAAGGCCAGTTCTTTTTTTGTCACTCCCCGCCAGACGGCATTCGCCCTTCACCGACATCCTGATCAAAAAAAAAAAAAAAAAAAAGAGCGCAAACAGTTTTTTCAAAATTGTGTCTCTTCTCTCCCGACTCTTCGTTCCCGCATTTTCTTTTCTTTTCTTAGTTTTTTTTTTCAATTCAAAAACGTGCTTCAAATGTCCATCTCCCCTCCACCCCGTCTCCGAGGGGAACGTAGCTAGTAAATATAGAACGACGAGCACACGCGCCAACCCGGAAGTAACTTCCGCCTCCTTCTCCCGACTTCCCCCTGTCCCCTACGCGCCACCCGCCGGTGCCTTAGTCCGAACAACTTTTCCTTAGAGAAGAACTAAACCAATAATCACTCAAAAACTACATGGCACAAAAGCGAGAATTTCCAAATGTGAAAGGAAAGCTACCAAATGCGTTAAGACATTGTGAACAGGAAAAAAACAGACAAAAAAGAAAGAAAGCAAAATAAAAGCACGAAACTGTCGTACTAAGACGCGCTTTTAGCAAGTGACAGAGGCTTCGGCTTCGGCTGGATGGCTGGGGACTTTAGGGAGCTGGTTGTCGCTTCGTTTTATTTTCCTCTTCGATCATCTATCTCCCCCCTCCCTTTTGCACTGACGTGTGTGAGTACGCTATGTTTGCTTGTTTGAGAGCAGTTACGGACATAACCCGAGACGACGCTTCCGGTTTAGTCGAGAGGCAGCAGAAAGATTAAATTACCTTACCTACCCCCCCCCCCTCACTATCCTCTCTCCACACGGTCACTTTCTATTTGTATGTTCACATTCCCTACCATACCTGACATTGGCAGTTCGGAGGGGGGGGGGGTGATGAAGTCGGCAATGGTGGCGATGTGGGGTTGTTCGTATTGAACCTTACTTAGTAGTATCGTAGCCTAAAGAAAGGAACAACAGAAACAGGCATGCATGTGAGCTGTCGATTGTGCCTTTTTGTGTTGTTCCTGTCTTTAGCCTGCGGTATACTATCAAAAAGTAGTACGCGCACCTTGCCGTGGCCGCTTTGAAACATCTCTCCCCCTCCATCTTCACCACCTTCCTCCTCTTTCTCTCCCTCTCTGTCGCTCATTCGTATTTTTCAACCATTTGTTCGCAGCTAAGATTAGTCGCTGTTCCACAGCGGCCGGCCATCCCTCGGCTTGTGCTGAGAAGCGCGTGAGATTTTACATTAAAAAATAGCTTTAAAAAAGGCCGGGAGTCGGGACTTCTTCGGAGGTGCATATAGTGTACGCGCGACACGTGCCGCCACCCGGAAGTTCATTCACTTCCTCCTGCCCGCCACCCTGCTTCCCCAAAGAAGGCAGGTTTCGGAAATAGAAAGCGTCGAAGTCGGCACGGACGGTGGCGGGGGGCTAAAGTCAACAACGGCGGTCGGCGGCGCGTCGACGGTGAAAGCGAATGTTTTGTCACGGTTATGAAGAAAAGGCAGCAAGGAATCGCGGGGAGGTGGAAGAGGGACGCGGAAACAGACCTTCCCACTTCCGGAACGGTGGACCGAAGAAAGGTTGAAGACCCGTGTCACCTCCCTTTGTGCTATTCTGGTTCTCTACCACTTGCATGCTCGGCTCAACGTGTGGCGGAACGTGTAGACAACAAGAACATAATAAATAAATAAAACTCAAAAGAGCCAGCCGGCACGCGACAGACGTCGCCTCGCGAAGCGAATTCGGGATCCGCTTTCCCACTGTGCCGAATCTGTTTCGCTTCTGTGCTCATCTTATTCGTCGCGTTCGTCGTAATACGCAACATGGGAGTTTTGTTCTGGCTGCGTTTGTTCAACACGGCAACGAAGTTGGGCTGCGCGCCTTCACAGAAGATCGAAAAAAACTTCGTAGGCTTTACTTACAGCAGAGTACAATACATTAACCTGATGGGGATACCTTTACTATTCTTATTTCGGGATCACTTTTAATGTGCATGCACGTTCAATGCGTCGTGCAGGAAACTGTAATCTGCTGTTACACCTTAATGAGTTTCGATGAACTAGTTATCAAAATACCGGTGGGAAAACTTTAAAAACACGAAAGTGTACCAAGTTTATGCACAATAAGTAATAGTACGGTCCTGCGACAGGCGTCAAATGCAGAGAAGTTGTACGAGTGCCATTGAATGGTGACAACAGCGATGACGAAAATAAACTTTACTAACATTCTAGGAACGCTATTCTTACCCATTCTGTATTTTTCGCGTTTGGAATATCACGTTTCAAAATGAACAAGGATGCTCAAATTACCTGGAATGATCTGACTTCATGTCGCGTGCCGTATGGGCGTGACGTCATTCCTGTCCTCGCCTTTCTTCTTTTTCCTATAAGCGAAAAGCAACGTCTCACACATGTGACACTGCGCCTTCCAAAAGATAATACGACCTCTGACGCCGTCGATTTCCCCCCCTTTTTTTAATACATTACGTGAGCCTGTAGCCTAACACTACACGCGATGCCTGTCAGAGTGACTTCCCAGAGAAGGCATGTCGCGTGACCACCACTGACCGCCGCATGCAGCTTTGAATTACACGTTCACACCCCAAAAGTAAGGAACAACAGCTAAGCCGTCACGACGACAGCGCACAATCGGAGACATCTCGCAATGCGAGACAGAGTGAGGACAGCTCCGAGAAAAGTGCGGACAGAACTGATGAGAGAGTGGCTCTGGCGACGGTGATGACGTGGACAGTGAAGAAAACAAAAAAAAAAAGGAACTATACAAAGACGTGTGAGGGAAGGAGACGACTAATACGGCGAGCATTCACCAGTCGATACGCTTCCGCGTCGCCTATGGGTGTCGAGTTTCGGCGCGTGGACAAGAGTCATTATTCTAAGTCATCCGTCAGAGTGTAAACGCTGAAGCGCCCACTCTTAGAGGTGCCCAGAACTTTCGCTTTGGTGATTTTGCACTCCTTTATAATCTTTTTTTTTTCGTATCAAGTTTCGCGACCACGCGTAGACATCCAGGAATTGGCAGCTTTACGGGGAATCACTCAACGTTGCCAGCAAGAAGTGCCACCTATACTGCAAAGAACGAAACAAAATGAAGAGATGACCAATTTACGAAGCCTCGTGTTCGTCTGCCGGTGTAATGTTGTGAAACGCGAGAAGCATACGCTTGGTTCTTCCTTCACGCATGTTTGACACAGCGATTTTTCATTCCTACGTCAGACCCGATATGATCGGTTCTGGGAAAGGATTATCTCGTAATCTTTTCTTCCAGGAAGATAGAAATGGTCCGGTTATCAGTGCGCCACTTCACAGCTGCGGCCAGTCCACGAAAAGAAAAAAAAAAGATCTGGAGACGGTCCGAAATATAGATGTTGCCATTCGTGAGCCCATGGTATATTTGGCTGGTTAACTCCGTTTTTTGGCACGCCGCCGAAGTCAATCTCTGAGGCCACGTATAGGGAAAGCGCGTGGTTAACACCTCACCCGCAAGGTGTCGCAAGAATCCCAGCTGCTAGCGGGGAAGAGTGCCCGCTATTTGAACGAACTTTTTTAGTAAACATTTAATATTTGTCAGTTAGTAGGCCCGCATTTTAAGCAGACATCAATGTATTTCTGTGGAATAGCATTTTACCCAATAGCCAGATTAGTTTTCGATACAAAAAAACTTAGGGGACCATAAAGCTTTGGGAGTTGAACGTGATAGTGATATCCTGTTCCTAGTGCGTACTTCTATACACTTAGTGCATGATACCTTTTCAAACTTGCTATGCACCCACTACGTGCCATTTGGGGAATAGGCACAGTAGCACTTGTGCATTTCTTAGTGGGTGACCGTCTTATTAGGATAATCACATGTTCTGACGCTGGCTGGCAATTGGCGCTTTTACCACGCATTGCTACTGCAATTTTTCACGTTGCATTGTGAAGCGTATTATGTATACAGGACGCGTGCGTTTGTATATCATGAAAACTATTTTCACTGTATTTCCAAGCAGAGGAAGTTATTTTCAATGGTTAGAATACTAACTTGCCGTGTGTTAGAATACCCACTTGCCATGCAAACCATCCTGGTTCGATCCCCACTCAAACACAATTAGTCTTAATTAGCACCCCACTCTGACCTAGGATTTTTTTTATAAATTTATTTCCACCGTTCTCGATTGTTTGGTCACGCATTGGATGATGATTTTTTACTCACAACTGACGACGCCTGGATTTTCTGGGAAACCAGGTTTTTTTTTTACTGGCACTGAAACCCAATTAGTCTTAATTAGCACCCCACTCTGACCCAGGATTTTTTTTATAATTTTATTTCCACCGTTCTCGATTGTTCAGTCGCGCATTGGATGATGATTTTTCGCTCACAACTAACGACGCCCGGATTTTCTGGGAAACCAGCTTTTTACTGGCATTGCGTTAGAGCTAAGCTAAATGCCCTATACCTGTGCATGGTGAAATACGAAGTTTCCTTTTTTTTTTTTCATGCGTCAAAATCTAACAAATCTATTCGACATTGTTTTGATCGGGTTAATGCGGCAGTCCAGACTGTTAGTGCAACTAAACAGTAATTGCGGCATTTTATGTATTATTACCTATTATTCCACTTTTATTTCTATATTGATTTCATTTTTATTCTTCATTATTCTTCAAATCGCCTTCCTACTTTCAAATTAAGAATTCTTGGTCGATATCCCAGAGTGGCTATGTGACATGTGGTTAATGGAAAAAAAAAACGAACCCAAACGAATTGTAGAAACAGTGCGACCGCTTCTGTAGTTTCTTATTCACAAATGACCTCACTTTACTATGTGTACCAGACAGCATCTCTAGAAAAGATGCTAAGTACCAGTTCTAGCTGAAGAACAGCCAGCATTGTTCTTCATAATGGGTGGTTGTAAGTACGATCTTCGGACCTGAAAGAGTTAAACATCCTTCCGTCAATTTCTTCACCCGCTCCCCTGTGTGGGTGAATGGCATCGGGAAGAGGATATCACCATCATGTTTCGAGCCAGCACGCGTGCCACGCCCTGATCTGCGCGCGACTACCGTCGGCATTCGTTTCCCTCATCTCGACGAGTCTTTCGCGTCTTAACGCAGCCATGAGTGAGGAATCAGCAAAAACCACTTCACAGGTGCCCCACACCGTCGACGCCACCGTCGAAGGAGACACAGCCGAGCACGCCACTAAGGAACCAACAAAGGAAGGCGCTGGAACAGACCATGGCACTGCGGAGAAAGGCAACGAGCCTGCTGCAACTGAGACGCACGTCAGCAGCGTCGAAAGGAAGCCGAGCTCCGAGCACGCGGTGTCCGAGAAGGACGCCAAGCACAAAGCGTTGGGCCTGGAGCACGCACCACCCGTGGCCGGCGAAAGGCGGCCGAGCAGGAAGTCGAGCGCCGAAGGCGCTAAGCCTACCACCCACGCCAGCACCGAGCACGGCAGTAATGCGCTGAGCCCCGAGCACGCGTCGTCCGTGGTCGGCGACAAGCAACTCAGCAGGATGTCCAGCGCCGAAAGCGCAGCGGCGAAGTCCATCGGCCATACCAGCGCCCATGCAGGTGCCAATCGCGCCAAGGCGAACGCCAAGCGCACAAGATCCGAGGTCGATACCGAGCGCTCTGGATCGAAGATCGATACAGATCGCTCTGGATCGAAGGTCGGGGCTACGCGTAGCGTCGAGCATGTCACAATTGAGCCCAGCACTGGGCCTGTTACGGAACGGTCTAAAATCGAACCCAACACCAAGGCGGACGAGAGTTCAAAAGCTGGCAGAAGGGTCGTGCTGCGCATGGCGACTCGCGAGGTCAGCACTCCCGGGACCGGCAGGATCATCGAGCTCGTCGCGTTTGCCGTCATCGTCGCCGTCATCGTAATGATCGGTGCCGCCATATTCAACGCGGCGTACGGCCGTGATCCCAAGGACGCGCGAATTCGCGGCGGAGACGACCTGCTGGGCACGGCCATCTACCGGGGTCACCGCTCGTGGCACGGGTACGGACCGCAGCTCCTGGTGTGCGTGCTAGGGGAGCGTCGCAGCGTCATTGCCCCGGAGTCGCTGCCGCCGGACGGTCTCTGTGACGTCGTCCTGTACGCGCACGTGTCCTCGCTCGGCCCAGAGTTCCAGGCAGGGGCATCTGAGAACTTGCGCGCTCTGTGGACTCGCGCCGCGACTGCCGTCCACACCAGGTTAGCAGCATTCACCAGTGTTCTTCTCGTTTTACTCGTTTCTTAGACGCGCACATCTCTGCTGCACAGAAGCTGCTGCACTAAACTTCACGCAGAGCGGATCGTAACCTTAAGTTAGATGCTCACGTAATTACGTTCCTTTAAAAAATGTAACTAGGTGGTCCCTAAACGTAGTCATATGATTGAGTCAAGATGTTTATGAGGGCTCCGCTCGTAATGTTTGTGAAGGGTAGGCGCAGATTTCAACCACAGGTTACAGGATCTACCTCGTTGTAGGGATCTTGCAGCTGTCAGAAACGGACGATTAGCAATTCTGACAAATTTCGGCAACGGATTGTTGAGTTAGGCTGATTGCCTTGCTTTTCGAACACCTATTTCAGTTCCCTTCGACGTATGCTACTCCAGAAATTAGTTCAACGTCTGCACGACCTGTCATCGCATGAGCTTCAATTAAGGATTGCAGTTATTTTTTTCCTGCACTGCTTAACGTCTCCATTACCCATCGTACACAGAATTCGTATCTTTATACCAGGCACAATTTGAATGATTAATTTTATTATGACGGTTGTAGCAATCCACCCTCGTTGGACACTGCAACGCTCTCGCAAGACGTGTTTACGAAAGAACAAGACTAACACTAAACAGACGTATACGAAGAGATAACCTTGACGAAAAGGCACTTCGTTCCGCTCGCTTTTGTTCGCCAGATTCGGCTACTCATTCTCCGATTCCCTGCTGCCCGTCGACGAGCAAGACCTCGAGTCGTTCGTGCGAAGGGCGGTCGACGAGAAGAAGATCGGCGCCTTCGGCATGCTCGACGCCCGCTGGGAGCGCCACGTCGGGGACAACGAGGCGTACGTCTCGTTCGTCGCGTCGTTAAACCGGACCACCAAGAAACTTCCCAACGACCACCGGGCGGCGCTGGTGTTCGGTTTCCGCGTCGATCCCGCGACGAGCGCGCGCGGGATCGAGTTCTCGAACTCGCACGCCGCCATACTGGATCACGTCCACGTGCTCGTCTACCAAGGACACGTTGAGCTTCCGCGGCAGAACGACAGCGCCGAGTCGCCGTGCGCGGTCAGGTTCCCGTCACCGAGGTTCCAGCAGGCAGTGGACAGCGACCAGACGATGCAGGTGAATAGGTTGAGCCGGTTAATATGATCGCATACTGCGTATACGTATTCCGCAGCTAACTAGTACCGTCCTCGCAAATCGGACGGCCCCGGCCACAACGGGAGATCTGGGGGGTCATGCAAATATTTTATTGATAAACGCGGTTTTTCATCGGAGATCTGAGGTCTCCTTACTCGGGCTTCACCTATAAAGATAAGCAAGAAGTGACTACACGCGGCCATACAGAATGTCAAATAATGAACTATAACAGTTGCTGAGCTGTTAGCAACACCCGGTTAGTAGTATTTAAAACTAAGATTCAGGCGTTGTCAGCACTTTAAAAACAAAGAGATGAGAAAAAAAAAGATGAGGCAGTGCACGCCGAAGTGATTATTTTAGTTTGGTCTGTAGGTTGACGAGTAGGAAAAATTCGAAACGTCATCTTGTCCAAAAAGAGGGGGGGGGGGGTACTCTCGACTTTTGCGGAGCCCTCGGCGCTGCGCACTTAACGTGCCCGCGTTAGCTGAAGTATTGTCATGTGCGCATTGTGATACGGAATTATGTTGCGAAGGATATTCATTTGAACCCTATACGGAAACAGAAAATCGCATGAGCACCGGGTTTCGAAGATATTGAGGTAAAAGGAGTTAAGGGGTTCAGGTCATAGACTGGTAAAGCCTCACGTGCAAGGCTCTACCGGCTTGTGTCCCCAGCCGGTCGTAGTTCAGAATACATCCTTGTCCAAGCTAGTGAAGTGTGCCTAACTAAAATGCATGGGAGGTTTAGATACAACACTTAACTCGCAAGGAATTTTGAGTTATTCGGTCTAAAACCTGGCCCAACGCAACCGCGCGTCCACGCAGGACGGCGTGGCGGCCATCGACACGGCGTTGCACATTCGGACGCGCCGGCTCGCCACCGACATCTGCGTCTCGGTCTCGCTCAGCGGCCACCGGTACTCGCTGACCAAAGCGGCCGCCGACGGCACAGAGCTCAAGGCCAGTTGCGTCGGCGCAACGGCCGTTCCTTACGCCGACGTTTGCAACGGCACAAGCGGCGGCGTCAAGATATCGGGCGAAGGCACGCTGGTCCATCGCAAGCAGGAGCTGGTGCTGGACGCCTTCGACGACTCGGAGACACTGGCCCAGAAGCTGCGCACGGCCAAGCTGGCGCTGTCCCTGTCGGCCCAGCCGCACTGGTCTTTCTGCCTGGCGGCGTTCAACCTGGAGCACGAGGACAGCGAGGGCGCCTGCGGCGAGAGCTTCGAGAGGCTAACCGTGGCCCGGAGTTTCTTGCACGGCAAGCTCCGGTGGCACGATGACTGACGTGTTACGACTGCCTGCGTGGACTCCGGCGTACCACCCTCGGGGGAAGGGGTTTCAACTTAAAGTACCCTCGGGAACAATAAATTATGTTTAATAACGCATATTCGATTAGTAGAGTAATTAAGGCGAAAGCGTTAGATGCCTCATCAACTACGGGAGTTGGCCGTCGGCGTTCAGCGGCGTCGGCTTCAACACGATTAATGCGAGAAATGACGTGATAACGTCATGACTTTAGATAGCCAAAATTTGTTACGTCGTCATGGCGTTGTCACATTACTGTGATGTCACATGGTGACGTAATGACATGACGTCACTTGGTCAAAAGTGAACCGATCACGGAGGCAATGAAAAACTAGAGGCGCAACAAGCTTGCAGTGCCTCCGATCTTTGAGGCTGTGCATAGCCGCCCTTTCGGAGGGAGACGAGGAAAATCACTGCACCGAGCTGAAGAAAAAGAACATAGCTTTCGCCTGTGCGTCGTTTTAGGCGAATGAATGAGGCGCCATGTGAGTTACATGAACAGTTTCTGCGCTCACTGGTGGTTATCACGCGTGATATGCGATGAATGTCACTTGATTATTGCGGATCCTTGGAGTCTACTCTCGTCAGTTCCTTCTTGCGTGTTGTGTTTAGTTGCGCCCTCACGATTGTTTCTATGACAAGGCGGTCACATGACTATGTCGCGTACAAGGTTTCGTAGCCTTCCGTATTCCGTGGCGCCATCGAATTTGCAAGTTCTAGGTGTGTCTTCTATTTAAGGCGCATTTCATCCGAGATTGTCTCCGTACTTTTACGCTAAACGCAAGCAATGGTCGTTCGGAGACCACCTACGGTCAGATTTCAAGTGGAAGTGGAAATGCTCTTGTAATAAAAATATTGGCACACTGTCCTGCGTTAGCCAACGAAGATGATACGAGACGACGGCGCCTTTTTTATACAGCGAGCAAAATCGCGCGCCGTTTAGAGTTCCCACGGTGGCGTCGCCTTGCGGTTGGGTCGCGGAGTCTGTAATTCGTACACGTACCCTAAGAAAGAGAGAGGGACTCACGTAATTCTTTCCGATTACAGGGCTGGGCCAATTCGGTCGCAAAACAAGAGTAAAGAGGGGGGGGGGGGGCTGCCGTCTCGCCATTGGACGAAAAATGTCGACAGGCTCGGGATAGGTGGTGCAAAAAAGAAAGAAGACAGAGGTGGTTCACTCTCAGGCAACGCGCAATGCCCCCCTCTCCGCGCAGGCGAGTGTGCCAAGTCGAGCGAAAGGAGTTGGACACGGGAGAGGAGGACGGGCGATCGTAGTATATATAAGCGCAATGTCGTTTGAGCCGACGGGCCGGAGCGGCCTACTTAGCCAGCGTCGGCCTGACGCAAGATTTCGGCCTGACAGTGAGAGAGAGAGAGAGAGAGAGAGAGAGAGAGAGAGAGAGAGAGAGAGGGACGAGTACGAAGCAGTGCGCTAAGTGAGCGCTAAGTGCGACGGGTAGCGCGCTCGTAAAAGGGCCTCGCCGACGCGCCGTAAACGCCCACCTAACCAAGACGGGCAGCGTGGCGGTCCGTCTCTGCTTCCGCGGAAGTGAGTAGCTTCCTTCGGCGGAGAACGAAGCCGGTTGCGAAGACGCGCGAGCCAGTGGCTCCGACTTCGTCCCGTTTCCTTCCGAGGAACACCGCGAGAATGGTGAACTAATGGTTAACCGAAGTTTCTTTTTTCTTCTTGTTCAGTCATTTATGCGTCCTTGAATAAGCGCGATTAATACTTCATTTTTTTTTTTAATGTCCTCAAACATCGCATCCGACTTCAAATTTCCACGTCCGAGCTTTACGCGATGCTAAATGTTTTTTCTCTTTTTAATTTAGGATGCAGTAAACAAAAAAGAGACATGTAATTAGGCTGTATACTCTGGTATCACTGTTCGAAATTACCTTGGCCATGTTATTAACGCAGCTGTCTGGACTGATTGTGAAATCGCACAATGATAACAGTTACTCAATTATGCACTTTGTTTTCTTGCTTTTTATTCGTAATTAAAATGTATTTAATATGTAAACGCTCATATACCTGATATTTGGCAGATATCTGAGGGAGGTGTGTTCTATACTTGTGAATTAACAACAGGTAAAACTACTCTAGTAACATAGCTCTGTCGTTCAAACAGAAAAGGGTAACGCAACTCAAAAATGATTTCCGATAACTCACGTTGACCAATGCAACCTCGTCACTGAAGTTGGTGGCAGTGTACACAAAGATGCACATCTTCAACTCGTTGTAGTTTCCCGTCATATTTTCTACACAGTAGTTATATAGCCCAATAAAAACAATGGCAGGTGTTTACAAGTAGCCAACCTTCGCCATTGCGGGACACCAAAGACCAAAAGAAGAACTAAAAACGAAAAGCAATACGATGGGCACACAATGAAACTCAGTGTGTGTAAAAGAGAAAGGCAACAAAGGCAACAAAAAAAAAAGGCTAAAACAAAAGAGCGAGGCGATTCACTACCCATGCACGTGAAAGGAAACAAGAAAAAAGGAGCGAGGATCCGCGTCACCGCAGGGATGGCATATCTCAAAACACGCGATCGGGTGACCCCGTCCCAATTGTAATATTAATAATCCCGGCAACAGAGGCAGCGCGAAGATGCGAGAGCAACAGCGGCGGCTGGCACGCTGCTGGTCGCTTGCAGACTGACATGCGGATGAATCAATGTGTCACCGGAGGATGATGCCTGTGATCCCGAGGCAGCAACTGCGTGTTTTACCACGTTGCGAAGAAACTGTACCACCGTTCTCGCTAGGAAGGTTTTTTTTTTCTGCCTTTCACATTTTTTTTCTATTCCTTCGCTTCTTATCAGTTTCTTCTTTCTCCTAGCCAGCATATACTATACAAACGCATCGCGGCTTATTTCTCCCGGCCACCCCCTTATTCGCCAACTCTCTCGCACTCTCGTTCGATCTCGTTCTGACGAGACCGAGAGCAACGGTTCGCAAGTGCGCGTGCCAACACCGCGCGCGCGCTCTCGCGAGAGTGGACGAGAAAGGGCGAGAGAGAGCGAGCGCCGGCCGCATCGTTTCGACGGGAGAGTTATTTTCCTTATGTTTCCGTCCGGAGCCATAGTGCTTGGATAAGTCTTTCCCGCGAAGGGGGAGGGCAAAAGAAAGGCCAGATGGCGGTCGGCAGTAAGAGAAGCAAGCGTGGAAGTAGTGGTGGTGGCGGGGGCCTCGGCTTGACTTGTCTCTCGGATCGGCTACAGGCCCGTCCGTCCGGCCCCTATCGCGCCGACAAGGAGAAACTTTGACGGCTCCAACGGCACTGCCCGCTACATACACGTCCATCGGACGAGCTATACCACTTCACCCCACTCTCCTTCGTTCTTAGCAAGAACGTCTCGTAGAATCCCGTTTTTTTTTTGCTCTCCCTTCATCCTTTTCCTCCCGTTTCTTCCCTTGTAATTGGATCTCCGCGCGTCCAATAACAGCCAATCACAAAGAGCTCTAGGCTCGCCTAGTCGCCGTCCCCACCACTTCTAGACCCCTCTTCTCTCTGAAGAGCCTTCTCTAACCCCCTCCCCTATGCTTCTTCCTTCGCATCACTTCTGCATTCGCCACTTTGAGTTCCTTTTTTCCCCCCTTTTCTTTCTCCCAGCAGCGTCTTATGTGGCCTTTGCGCAGCTACCTTTTTCGCGCATCCTCCTCATACGCGAAGAATGTGGCGGCTCGAAAAGCTCGATCCGTAATGACAAGATGCAGCGCCGGCTGCTGAGTCTTGTAACGCCGCCGCTTCTCTCTCGCTAGCGGCGAAATCCCCCTCAGCCCCACTTCCCTATACATCTCCCCAGTACCACTCTCCATCGCTCCCCGTCTCCCTTCCTAGATCCCTTATTTTCCCCCGTCGACTGGCATCTCTCGCGTTTTCACGAAACATGCGAGATTGACGAAGGAGACGAGGACACCCGAGAACGCGAATAAGGCTCGTTCGCTAGCGCAGCCTGTTTGCGGCGAAACGGCAATCGCTTGCCGAGCCTTTACGAAGGAGAACGAGGCTTCTAATTAAAGTGGCGCCGGGGCAGCTCTGTCGCTCTCGCAACCGCATTGCTTCGCATAGGGAGTGCATCGGCATTTCCCGCGGGCTCCGTCGTGTTTCGGAGAAGCCGACGTTTAGCCCGTGACGCGTTGCCCCCCCCCCCCCCCCCAATACGCCTTACATAGCAATTTCACCGATCGAGTGCTGAAAAATGAAGCAGACGGACGAAGTGTCCAGGATGGTGCCAATCTGGCTTGTCTGCTTTATTACGTCAACGTACCTTGAGACTTCCACAATACGCCTAAGAAGAAAAAGTTCCACAAATTCGAAATTGTTGATTGCTACTTTATGTAGAAACAGGGCACTGAAAATGATGACGAAGTAATGCGCAGAGAGAGCTTTCTTCTTTTTTGTCTGCTTATTCGTCCGTTTTCGGTCGACTGTTGTTAAGTATGTTCCCTAATAGTAGTACGAGTAATAGTCAAGTTTCGTTGTCAAAATGACAGAGAGTGGCTTGGCTAAACCTAGTATTGTTCAGATGTGGTACAGCATATGCCTCACTGAACAAATCATCATTTGAAATTTCACTTTTTATTTTCGCGATTTTTCTTTTGAATGCGTGGACGTCAAAATTACGCCCACACCCTAAAATTCTGCAAATAAATTAGGAAAAGATACGACAGAAGATACACACACACACACGAAGAAAGAGAAAGAGAGAGGTAGTCCACAAATTTGATATAGCCACTCGGTGCCAGCCTCCGTTCCCGAAATGCACTCCGAAAGCATGCCATTATCACGTGGGACTATACACCCGTCTACATCAGTGAGCTCAGCCAGCCCTTTTCACGCTTTCCAGACTGCTGTAATGAATGACGTCAGCTCCGCACAGTAGATTACATCTTTCCTTTTTTTCCCTTTATCTCCAGCAGCAATCGCCCCGGTGCCCCTCGTACTTTCCCAAGCGTGTCCCTTTTTCAGCATCCGCTGTTCTCACCCACCCCTTTGGGGTCCCCCCTTTTACGCTGGACCGCTCCTTTCTGGCCCTTCCAAGCGAGTCGAAGTTACCGCTATAAGCTGCCCACTCCGCTCTGATGAAGGAGATTGCAAGCAACCCTACCCTTGGAACCACCCTCTTTCTGCAGCATTTTTGTTTTCCTCTTAATCCCGATCGTTTAGAGATCATTACATGTCATTCAGACATCCGGCCTAAACTGGACCTCCCCTGTATCGTCGCCCGTATGTATTTGCCACTGCACGCTTGCAATCTGTACGCATTGCGAGCTTCGGACGTATCAGTTGTCAAGCGAAAATAAGCGAGCCACCTGGAGGGACGGGTCACACGTGGGAAGTGAGGTCACTTGCGCATTCAGAAGAAAATTTTGACCCCCGATATAGCAAAGATCTGGGAGGAGAACGGGGAGGGGGTGCAAAAGGGGACCCTACCAGCGCTCTTGCTCTACCCAGACTGCGATGAAACACAGGTTTGAACCCCCCCCCCCCCCAAAGACAAAATTTTGTCAATGACATTAGGGCATGTTACCTAAAGCTAAGTCTGGCTAGGCCACTGCCCGGTTCTGTCTGCGGCAATGAAAAAGAAGCAAAGAACAAGCAAATGCGTTCTAATAATAGGATAGTGCAAGAAAAAGAACGCCTTTAAAATCTTTGGCAATGATGACAGACAATTACGACTGAAAGTAAGAAACAAACGTGTCTGTCAGCCTCGTCTAATGACACTTACTGTAAAGTAAAATGAAAAATTTCGCCTTTCGGCAATCGGCTTGGTTTTACAGAAACGCCGAGTCAGGCATGCACGCGTGATTTCCGCGCATTGTCCCATAAGACAATCAAAACAATTATGCTTCACATGCCCATGCTAACGCTGCGTCTATATATGCGAAAAATTCAATTTATTCAGGCGACCGTATCGTCTTCCTTGTCCTCTTCTTCGCCAAATATTCTTTAAAAAACACACCAACTTTCTATAGACACACACACCCTTTTCTTTATACTAGTATTGGGTAACTGTTGCATATGTAACTAATAAACTCAAACTGAAACCATAGGCCAACAACAAGTTCTCCTTCTCCCTACAAGCTTACAGCCGCCTCCTAGCGTACATTTCAGTCACTATGAGACACGCTAATGCCTCTTGAATAATCACAATATTGATAATTAAGGGATGGTCTAAAAGAATTTCACAAAAGTCGCAACGATCTTCAAGTGGCTTGTCTCTAAACGTGATACCGAACTCGAAGTGCCGAAATACACGTTCTGCTCAACGACAAATGACCTTCCTCCGTCAGCGCGTGGCATTCAGTGCGAACGTAAAAAGAAGAGCCAGAGAAAAACGTTGAAATTCGGTTTGCGGCTCCAGGGCCCCGTGGCTTCCATAATTCACGCACAGTCCCCTCTCACCAAGCCCGCTGCCTCCTCTGCGCTACAACAAACCGCTGGCAACGTGCTTGTGTCATTCGTTGCTGACTGGCCAGGCAGGACGCGGGGTTGGGTTATAGGGGAGAGCCGCGTACAGAAACGAACCCCTTTTTTCGCCGAACCCAGGGACGTTGCTGGCTGGGTCGTGCACTCGGTTTCATGTCTTGCGGCATTTGCTTATAGTTTCTTCAAAGCGCCACTGACCGGCCGATGACTCATCCCGACGGGCGAGGATGGAGCTTGAAACTGAAAAGAAAGAACGCTCCCCCCGGGTTGCCTTTCTCTCTCCCTCTCTTTTCTCATGTTTAGTTATTTGTTTATTTATTGATACAGCTACGGTCCCAATAGGACATTGCATCAGGGGTACGTGGGCAATCAAAATAAAGACAAAGAGCAAGACAAGAAGACGGCACTGATTACGTTATACAAACAAATTGTTAACAAGAACAAGCCAACTTACAACACTTACAAATGATCAATTCGGTTTGATAATAATAACGATATCTTTCGTACCGTTCCTAAAGGGCAAAAACTGCGCCCCGAGCGTATATTCGTGCCGAGAAGACACCTGCAATAACTTGCTACAACAGCCTGCGGCGATAATTCTCTCATCACTTCAATCACACACTCCCTCCACATTGCGCATATCTGCAAAACAAATTTTTTTTGGCGAATATGCATGTAGTTTACTTAGTAATTTGAACTCAGTAGCCAAAAAAAACATAATTGTTATGCCGCAACCAAATGTTCCAATGCACAGACGATATGTTGTAGATACATGGCTTGAAAAAACTGTAGAAACAAAAGTGACCATGCAGGAGATGAGCTCCTAGGACAGCTGTAAGTTGAGCGTCAAAACAATTCCTTTGCCTTTCGTTCCTTCTGCCGTTCCACTCGTATAGTTCAACAATAACTTACACCAAATGGCCCACAACATCGCCCTATCGAGTTGACTGCTGGCGTAGTTCAAAATTACCCGATTGATTGATATGTGGGGTTTAACGTCCCAAAACCACCATACGATTATGAGAGACGCCGTTATAAGAGACCACCTGGGGTTCTTTAATGTGCACCCAAATTTGAGCACACGGGCCTGCAGCGTTTCCGCCTCGTCTGTAATGCCGCCGCCGCAGCCGGCATTCGATCCCGCGACCTGCGGATCAGCAGCCGAGTACCTTAGCCACTAGACCAGTGCTGTGGCGCTTCAAAATTACCTCGATTGCGGAAGAAAATTGTATATTAAAACGTTTCATGAATCGCGGTTCGCGTCTTCGTCTGTCGCTTTTCCGTCACCGCGTCAGTTGCGTCCAGCGGGAAACGCGACCTGATCAAATTTTACTCTTTCCAGACCGGACGATGACAGAGCGAGAATAAAAAAAAAAAAAAACTCGTAAAATTTGGCCACCAACGTTTAGAATAAACGCGAGCTGTACAGGACGTCCATAAACTACCGGAGGAGACGTCCCAGAGCCCTCCCGAATATGGCCTACATCGTCGTAACGGGGCCCGAAGTAGAGCGGGGGACCATTCCACCGCCTCCCTCGCACAAGCGCCACGCGAAGAAAGTCGAGGCATCTGGACCCGCTCAGCATTCCGCCCCCGGAGATTCCGCGATTTGGCGGCGTGTTTGGACCCGTACTCGATGTTCCGTTTACCGTGTTACGGGCGGGCCCCGCCAGCTCGCTCCGGGCACGCGACTAGGCCTCGCACGCTGTTGCACGGTGGCGCGGTATATACATCCCTCCCCGACATTCCGTGCCCGCGAAACGAGCCGCTTTTCTCGACCTCCACAACGAACAGCCCCAGAGAGACTCGGCGCGCGTGCAGGTTTACCTCATGTACAGGCCCGTTTTTTTCTCCTCACATTCGGCTTAGCTTTCGATCGTTGCCTCCCTGTTTACGCTCCCCGCCCTGTTCTTTTTGGCCGTCCACGCTTACGACTCCGGTTGCTCGTTCACTGTGTTATATCCGTATCTCTATTAGCGTTATATAAACTCCAGATAAACAGACCTATGTGCCCAATGTTGATTGGTGCTTCTGTCCTGCCTATAGGCCAATAAAAAATTCACCATTTCCATTAACCGGAAATGCTAAGCAGCCTTTCATTGCTATAGCAAACTTATATTATGCGGGACTTTCATAATAATACAGTGGTATTTACAAAAGCGTTATAAGTCGTCTAACCATAAGTTGAACTCGGTTGCACGACTTTCAGACTTGTCACAGAGACGTTATAGTCATTAAAGCTTACTGTCACGCTAAACGGAACACTTCGACACGTCATTACAGCGCTGAACTCCGCTTTGAGAGCCACATGCGGTCTCAAACGACTCCGCGCAAATATCAGGCGCAATAGCATAAACGAAATTTCGCTTAATGAGAACAAAGTTTCGAGTCTCTTTAACGGGGAGTCCCGCGTACAACACGCGACTTGCACAGCTCTCGGTTCGGCGATCCGGCTTAAAATGTGCCCCCGATTTTTCGATTCCCCGCCCGCGCATCCGGCTCAGGCAGGGAACAGTATATTTTGCTTCGGCTTCCGCGGAATGAGGAATAACAGCCAGAGGCCTTTCACTGCCCCACAAGGAGGGTGGGCAGGCAGGGGATGTGGGGCCAATATCCTTCGCGAACTCGGGCTTCCACTTCACTCGCCAATCGGCCAAGAAAACCCACTCCTCCCCCCCCACCCCACTCTACTTTCTTTCCGTCTATCCGCGCGTACATTCATTTCACTCAGCAGCCTAAACCATCCCCCCCCCCCCCCCCGCGCCATGCCAAAAACGCAGCAACTGAAACACCCCTCTCACTCACTCGACCCTCCTTACCCTCTTTTGTCTTCATCAAGAGACGCTTCCTACTGTTTACGCTTTCCCCGCCGTTTCAACCTAAAAGAGAAGCCGCAGGCCAGGAGAGGGCGTAGGAGAAATGAACGCATCTGGTGAAGAAAGAAAGCAGTGGGGGGAGATCCAAATATCTCTGGTCTTCTTCGATTTGCAGTGGCACACTCGAGCCCCCAACTCTCTCTCTCTCTCACTTTCCCTTACCGGCAACAACCACCCACGACTCGCTGGTATGGGAATTGAGGGACAGAGCTTTAGCATGCCAGGGCGCAAGAAAGACTCCAGTCTTCGGAGCTAGAATTCGAGCGATCAGATAAAAAACAAAAATCAAAAGAGAAGTTGGTCGGCGCACAGAGGAAGCAAGTGCCGGAGATCGCCAGCAATCAGATCTAGATATCAACGATGAAAACACACGTAGAAAACAAAGCACAGTGAAATAAAAGAAGCGTCTCCAGAAGGGGGGCAGCGGGATGGATTCTGCGACCCTGACCAAAAGAGGGCCGCCTTCCTCTCACAGCTGACAGAGTTGGAGGGAGAGGAAGGCTTTTCCAAAATTCCCGCGCCTTGTTTCGCAAAGGCAGGGAAGGCAGGCAGAGAGGAGGTTGCAAGAAACCTCATAGTGAAGGGGCAGGGGTGTGCGTACTCTAGGCCGCCGGCTCTTGCTCTCGTCTAACGTTTTCCTTCGCCTCCTCCAAGCCTCTCAAGAGCGCGTGCCGCGCCTTCCTAAAGTCGGTATCCCTTCCCTCACTCTCCCCCTGATTACGCAACTGCTCCTCTTCTTCCTCCTCCTCCATCACAGTGTTCCTTCTTTTCGCGGTTCCCGCACTTCAGCTGAGACGTGCGCCAGCACGCGCTCAAGAACACACACACACATACGGACACACGCACAAACACAAAAGAGTGCCCTCTTGCTTCTTCGTCGTTCACTCTTGGCGAAGCTTCGGAAGGACAGGACCGCGCTCTTGCTCTTCAGTTCATCCGCTTTACTTTCTCGCAGCGCACCGGGTACTTTCTCTCTCGCCCGAGAATCCTCCCGGGAAAGAAAGAGAGAGTGACGTGCACTCTCGTGTTGGGCGAGGAGGAGTCTCCCGCACGAAGCAGTGAGGAGAGGAGGGGGGCGTAGTTTCCCTTTAACCTTTCCCCTTCCCCTCGGTCCCGTCTGGTAGCTGTCTGCCGGCACGACCGCGTGTTTACTCCGTCTGCCAGGCGCTTTCGGCGTGGGGGTGCCGGTTGAAAGCAGTTTAGTGTGAAGCTCGGGGTGGGGGGAGGGGGGTATAACCGCGAGACTCAATGGTGCTCTGCGCGTCGTCGGTGTGGGGGGATCGGGACCGTATACTAAGAACTAATAAAAGACGTAAACAAGAATTCAACGGCATGAAAGAAGAAGCTAAACAGAAAGTGGAGCGATGGAGGGAGGCAGTACGACGCGTGCCGTGGTGCGAGCTGAAGACCTTCGCCTGTGTGCGCGCGTACCGGGAGGATTCTGAACAAAGCTCCCCGCTATCTTCCCCTCATCCTTAGCGTACTCCCTTTGTCAACTCCTCTTTCTAAATACTCCTCTAATGTAGACTTTTTTTTCTCGCAAAAGAACGACGATGCAAATTACGCGTTCTTTTCTTCAAAATGCACCTACCGGGTAAGGCTACACGTGTGAACGAAAGAAGAGATCGGGCAGCATGTCCTTACAGCGTGCGCGTGCAGCACTGCGTTGTAAGCATAGATCAGGACTAAATGAACCCGGAACACGCGATGTCGCTGGAAGCGGCGTTTTGACAAGCGGAATAGTTCTTCTAGAAAGCTGCAAGTTCGCGTGTTCCGAAGGCTGCTCATCCCTTGAATATTCCGAAGGCACTCAACAAAGTGTTACCATTCCATTCAAGAAACGATATTTGTATTGTCATCGCAAACCAAACTAGCGTTAAACTGTAAACATCATCAGAGTCACATCTGGCCCCTTATCTAACCCGTTGCTCTGTAAAAATATTCTACGATTACACTTGAAAGTGTAACAAAAACCATCTCTCATGGTTCCCTTGCGAATACATGCAGCACACAGAGAAGACAAAGAGTGACGGTATGAGCAAGAACGTCGTGAAAGAGACTGCGTCGCCGCAACGAAGAAAGAAGCAAAACGGGCGCCAGTGTCACTGTCTTCCTGGCCGCTGGAGCTTTTCGCCCGACTTTTCGGATGTCCCCCCGAAATAGAACGAGCCTGCCGAAGCGGCCCAAAACTGTGGTCTCGCCGCGTCTTCTTGTTTGCTGGCGCAGCGAATGCGAACTCCTCATAACGGTACACAAATCCTCTCGACCATAACGTTCCTCCCTCCTCGCTCTCTCCCCCTTCTACTCTCTTCTTCCTGTAGCTTTTTTTTTCGTCTTCGCTTCCACCGTCCTGCGGCCATAACATTAAATAAAAAAAAACCTTTGCAAAAAAAGACGACACAGCGATAAATGCTCTTAGGACCATGTAAATACGCCCGGCTTGGAATCGGGGGAATGCCGGCAACACGCGACTTATCCCCCCCCCCCCCCCCCCTTCCAGCATCCCTCCGCCCACAAGTGCCAACTTTTGCATGGATGCAAGCTTTCGAGGAAAACGGAGACCAAAGCGTAAACGCCGCGTAACGGGCTAACACACGTGAAGGCGAAGGCACCACGCAAAGAAAAGAGGGGTCTTTGTTCGACGACACAGTAGGTCGAGGGAACGAATACAGCCGACGCATTGTGGCCGAAGCTTCGCGCTTACACTTGCTTCGCCTAGATGTACACCGCAGCCACACTTTACACCCAGTGCGACTGACATAAGCGAAAACAATAAGAAAGCGAAAGAATGTCGAGAGATCGGAGATGCGAAGACATCCTGAAGATGCTCCGAACTGCCAGGATGTTGTCGACGTGAGACATGACATGCAAGCTGGACGAAGTGTACACTAAGTAGGAACGGGCTATCAGACCAGAAGCTTAAATTTTAGGAACGTCAGGTCACATGAATTACCTTCGCCATTACACAAGCGAAAACTGACCTATAAAGGTAAACACGGAAGGCCAACACATCAATGCTTATTTAATATAAATTTGTTTAATTGACGCTTTCTTCATAAGTACAGAGAAAAATGCGGGCAAAATGATTAGACACTTCTCATCAGATCACACAAAGTACGGCTACTTCTTTTTTTTCTATACTGCCAATGACTGCCTGGGGCACCGATCGTATCAAGCTTAAGTGTGGTCGAAAATTCGATACACCTGGAGAGGGGTATTTATTTGCTTCAAGTTTTGAGAGGAAAGGGGGGGGGGGAGAGGTTCTAGGGAGCTTGTCGCCGCCTCCCTCGAGGCTCCGATTGATATGTGCGGTTCAGCATCCCCAAACTACCACATGATTATGAGAGGCGCCATAGTGGAGGGCTCCGGAATTAGCGACCATCTGGGGGTTCTTTAACGTGCTCCCATAGTTGAGCGCACGGGCCTACAGCATTTTCACCTCCATCGAAAATGCAGCCGCCCCAGCCGGGGTTCGATCCCACAACCTGCGGGTCAGCAGCCGAGTACATTAGCCACTAGACCACTGCGGCGTGACCCGAGTTGTGAACTCAGAACACGGTTTGCTGTAATACGTATCCTATGCACCACAAGAATCGGTATCGGTGAGCAACAGCCAATAGCGTTTCCTCATTTCCACGACTTCTCACCGGAATGGAAGTTCATTTTGTTTTACTTCAACATTGTGATTTGTCATGAACTACCCGTCTTTTTTTTGTGCTTTTTTTCGGAGCGTGGTTCATCGCGTAACGTTCATCGCGTAATGACTCCGGCTTCATTTCCTTATTGTGGATCAACAATAAGGAACGCGCACGCGTAAAACTGAGAAAACTCGCTCACAAGCCGCGACTTTGGTCGTCAAGCTGCTTCATCTGCGCGCTCTGTAACAAGTATCTGAGGCGCAGGCGATGCGGAGGAGCAAGAAGATGGAGGGGTAGCGGAGGGGTGAGGGTACGATGTCGCATCGCCGAGCTTCCCGGAAATGCTTGCCGAGCGCCCCCGACAGGCACACGACGGAGACCGTCGTCAGCCATCCGTCCCGCTCGCCCGCCGGCCGTGGTCACGTGACCGTGGAACCCTTCCCCCCCCCCCCGGGCGCGCGCGCCATACGTGTGCCCGATTTCTGCGCGGCACCGTAAAGGGAGCGAGAAAAAAATAAAAACAAAAAAGGGACTTAGAAAACCCGGGGCAGTCTTTCTCCGCTTCTTGACGCGCGTCTACCTCTCCACCTGTCCTACTATGTGTTTGTTTGCCTGTCTTGGCATCCCCCACCCAAACCTTGGAGGGGTTTGGGGTATCCCTCCACCGCCGGTTGGCAGACGGGAGCGCGGCAGGGACTCGTGTTTCCCCTACTACACACACACGTTTTAGACCCCGGGCGTCTATTTTCTACTGACCGGCATTCTCGGCAGTCTTACCGGGTCTCAACGCTTGTATCACTTAGGTTCGGTATTTTTTTGCCCCCATCTCTCTCCTCCTGACACACATGACTTACAAGAAAACCGAACAAACAAACAAAAACCTTAAGGAATACCACTGGCACCACGGGCTTTCTTACTACATGCATGTTTTCTTCCTTATTATTCTGCTTATTTTTCGCTATAATGCGTATTTCGAAGTACTGACTTTTGCTTCTTCCCTCTGCCGCAACTCAGCCTTTTCTTTAATGTCGTAAACAAAATCCCCACCGCCACCTGGAGCAAGTTCTTCGCACTTTCTTCTTATTTTCTTTTCGTCCTTCAAGTGACGAAAAATGCCCCTAAAACAGAAAAAAAAGTACTAAAAAGTTAACAAAGCAGCACGTTTTACATGAGCGTTCTCTTCCGTGTTTTAACCGCTCTTTCTTGGTTCAGTTTATTTTGCTTTTCGTTTTTTGACAGAGGAGTCGCTACATTCACCTCGCGCAGATTGCTACCGGGCATCTTTACTGCAATCTCTCCAGGTTCTTTCACTGTTAACTTTTATTTTTTGCTGTTGAAATGAGGTCGAGCGAGAGGGAAGACTGACTACAGGAGAGAATACGATCCTTACGGCAGGCCACCCTCTACAATATCCCCCCCCCCCCCATTTTTTTACTCCAGCATCGACAGCCCCAGCCGTCTTCACTGGGGTCAAAATGGTTGTTTATGACGGCAGGCGACACCTAAAATTGCCCGCCAAGCTGGACATGCAACGTCGTCCTCGGGCTCCCACGAACCTTCCACGCAAAGGAAAGGTCAGAAGAAAAAAAAAAAGATCAAAGTCGTTTCGTTGAACACCTAGCATAACAAAACAGGGAAGAGGGGAGGGCGCTTGGCCAATTTACGTGTGGTCTGACAGTGTAAACTAGAAAGAGCGAATGTGGGCACCCGGTGCGTATACTACGGGCGATGCACGTGCAGACACCACACACGGAGACGACGTAAAAAAAAAAAAAGTGGAGCCCCGCTACGCGTTATACGAACACACATAAACTGTGATTCTTTTTTCTTGTTTTTTAGTTTGTTAGTTCATTCGCCGCTTCTCAATAACACCGTAAAAACACGAATTAACAACAACAAGACCAGTAGAAAACCTTTCCTACGCCCCCGCACATGGCACGGATTATTGCGTGTTTGCCTGCTTCCTCCAATACGAACGACGCCCCGCGAAGTATTTGATCTTCTTTTGTTGCTACCCGGTTTAGTATTTCCATTGACAGACCTTGTATTTTTTATTCGCGTCGTTAATAAAAGCCGCGACGTTATTACCCTCAAACGCATTCTCTGTATGTTGTTCTTTCCAATTTTTCATGCCTATAGTTACAGTGTGGCAAGCAAACTGGTCAGCTAGTACGAAGGGCTGCCCCGATATTTCTTCTCTCTCTTGATTCTACGGAGAGAAAATATGACGTGATACCACCCCAAGGCCCGTCGTGTGCGTAATAGTACAATGTTGCATAATATAACATTGAACCCATCCCTAGCGTTCAGAGGTCTGTTTCCTAAATAAAAAGCAAGAGCTGCTATGACATCAGAACAGAATCGACGCGGGGGTGGAACCGAAGAATTAAACTATGTGCGCACGGGAGGATGAAAGGTTAAGCCAGAACAGTTCCAGCACAGGCAGGGTGGGGGGGGAATCCACTTCTCTCGCTAAGCCTAACGTGGCGGCTGCGGTTGGCAACACTCTCGAGAGGCTCTACACAACAGCTTACCGACCAACCGCTGGCCCTCGGCTCATTTTATTTAGGCATTTTTTTTTCGTTGCACCACTTTTAACAATGTGTAGTTCGGCTTATCGGGTTACAAAGTAGGCGACTGTTTTTACGCAACGCGAGTATTTAGCGGTCGCTCCCAACCACCGGCGTTGGTGGTTCCGACACCGTGGCGTCGCTATAATCACAAGTGAAGCAGAAGCAAAAATATGGCTGATATAAAGGGAACGCTTTAGCGTAAGCCCTACACGGGGTGTCTGATTTGTCCTGCTGTAAAGTGCGCGTAAAATGTCTGCGCAAAGAACAAAAAACGAAAATAGGGAAATAGCGGAGGGGGATAGGGGTCAACTGGGCGGCCGCATTGAAGGGTACAATAGTCACGCGTTGGTTGGAGAGGATCCTGTGGCTAACCCGTGTAACGGGAGCCTATGACTGACGGTTTTTCTTTCGTCCCTTACCGGGGCTTTTCTGTGGGGTCTACGGATGGGATTAAAACGCGAAAGCCGTTCGGGTCGACCTCGAAAATTTTTATTCCCGGCGTCAATGCCGCGTGCACGATAAAACACCGTTCGTGCGTGGGAGGAAGGCGTCGGTTCGGCACGGCGCGCCTTTTTTTTTTTTTTCTCTGTTGGTGCTCGTAAAAGGAACGAGCGCCCGAAATAATCCGGTCTTTGAGATTCAAATTGCGCGCCCCGTCGTCTCATGGTGTGTTTGGTCAACCCAGGCTCGTTGCGTTCTGGCCTTGAGGCTTTTGTGGGGAGAGTATAACGTAACGTTGCAGGAGATTTACGTCACCACTTTTAATCAGGTCCTGCCTAATGCTGGCTGTATCCAGGAAAAGAGACAAAAAGCTTTTGGTTTTCTGGCTATATCCAGCACTTTATGCGGTATCTTATTAAGAGTGTATGGTTGGTACCGAGTAGCGAACAACAACAACTACAACAACAACAAAAACAACAACAACAACAACAACAACAAAGCAAACGTATTAAATATATGAGTAACAATGGCGGAAGCCAGGGCAAGGTTACGCGTAATATCTAGGCCGTAGCACGAAATACATAGAATTACTCGAGAGCTGGCTTCTTTGTTCCATATAACCAATGAAACCAACAGACATTTACATCAAAGAAAGTCGAGGAAGGAATTGGGCAGAAGAAATTGTAGCTGACGATTATCACCTACCCTTTCTGTCAGTGGGATCCGAACTCACAGCGTTCGAAGCCTTACGCAACAGCTCCAGTTTGCTTAATAAAGAAAGATATAGGCAAAACACGCGTGAAAACACTCAATATCGAAGAAAAACGATGTCGCGTCAGCAGTTCTAATTGCCCAAAATATAGCGAGTAATATTTTTTAAAAATAGGCAAGTTTAATCCACATATGTTTTAACCCAGCGACGGACATAGTATCACACGTATTACGGAAAGTCTGCTTCCTTAGTTGCCATATTTAAGTTTTCAGGAGCTAACAGTAACCAAAATGGATTTCTAATTAGTAACGCATGACGAGGTGCCTGCCAGAACATTTGATGCTCATTAGGAATGCGTTCCGCATGGCCCGATACAGATTAAGGGTTTAATTCCTATCCCCTTTCGAGATATTTCTGCCACTTGAGTATTAAACTATTAGGCGACAAGGACCCTTATGACGAAGGCTAGATATGAAGTTCTTGTGCCCACACATGACCACTCCGATACTAAAACGAGGAATAGGTGACAGGGGCGCGCAACATGTGTGGAAGATCTACGGCACGCACTTTTCACACACGGACAACGATGTGTGAATACATCTTACTCTAATGTAGGTGCGTCGCTACTCGACCAGTAGGAAACGAAGACTTAAAAAAAGTAGGATATTTCCGCAGTTCGTCCAGCACGCCAGGCAACAATCATGGTCACGTCCCTACGAATACTTCGCTGTCAACCAGCCACAAATAATTCAAAAATAAAAAGAGAAAATAAAGCCACTCCCCATAGTTGGCAAGCGTAGAAGAGTAGAAATTTCTACCAGTTCATCTTAGCTGCGCATTCGCGCGTCAGATCTCCCAAAGAACGTGACAGCGCTGAAGCAGTCGAGACAAAATCGAGCAAAAGCTCACCCCTTTTTCGATTTTTCTTTTCTTTTGCACTCGTATTCCCAGTGGGTGGCGTAACTTCTTTTGATTTACAGAGGAAAAAAAAAATGATTCTAGTGGTCAAACGGGCCTGTCGTTCACACTGATTACCGCAGCAAACTCGTAGTCAGATTTTTTCCCCCGCTTTTATTTAAAGTGATGAACGAACACGATGAACGTTCCTGCTCCATAAATCAGCAAGCGCGAAACTGCCGCACGCTGTTACAACCATAAATCTATCGGCATATAAAACTGGCATGGCGTCCGGCCCAAGTCTGACTCACGTTCTTAGTTCTTAAAAGGCTGTTGTTAGTACTAACTACAACTGCCAGAATCACATACTGCATTTAATGCGTTCCATTAAACTTAACTAACATGAAGTATGAGGTAGATAAACCTACAGTTGATGGTATTTTAGTATTTGCACTGAATAGTGAGTTCCCCTGACTGCTCCAAGTACGCACTGAATGTACTAGATTGGAAGGTTTACGAATGCACTAATCGTAGATTGGTTTCGGCTCTTGAATCAACCAATCTTTGGGACGGCGTGAATACACGCATAACATGTGTGCCCGAAGACGTCTTCTTGTTTTTCCTTAATAGTACAAAATAGACTCGCTACTTGTAAAAACCAGATCGCGCGATGAAGACTGTCATATTCGTACATGCTAGCTTACGTACAGGTTAACTTACACAAGGAAAACGAAACGTAAGTGGCGTAACCGTGTCTACCGGACCTCTCTGGTCTAATCTCTCGTTTTCGATAGCTTCCTGACATTCAGGTGTTGTTGTTTCTTTAACTATCGTTGCGTAAACGTACACGACCTTTCTAAATTTGGATCTCCGATTATCATCTATCAACTGACAACCGGAAAGCAGAGACGAGTGGCTTCTGGCGCTTTGGAGCAGTGAAGTATATCCATGGATACGCCCATGTATTGGAAGCGCATTTGTGTGATGAAAAAAAAACACACACAACAAAACAAAAGAAGAAAAATTGTGAGAGAATCAGTCAGAGACGTGCGTGAATCATTCACCCATGCTCGTCTCGCGCGAACAAAGTGAGGCTCACTAAATCTTCGCGCCAGAAAAATAGCCGAAGACAAAGCCAAAGACAAAGCTTAACGAAAGTACGACCGCGTAAAAAAAAAAAACTAAACAATACAAAAGACAAGGCGTCAAGCACGCGCTGTCTGGCAACAAGGGGAAGCTTACGGAACAGGAAACGCTTAGGGAACGGTCTCAGAATGGAACTGCGAGTCGTAAATGAAAAAAAAAAGCAAGAAGATAAAGCCGGATGACTAAACGCGAGAGGCGACGGGAGTCGAATACACAAACATACCACCCACGTATAACCGAGCGACTCCGACAAACACATAAACAAATGGTTAAAGGCAAACACAGAAAAAAAACACAGAAAGAAAAACACGCCACCAACTCGTGCGAGAACGTACTATATTCCGACGCACACTGGAGATGGAAAATCGACTGATAGACGTCAGCAGGCGAGACGAAGTCGAAGCGCCGGGCGTCGGTCCCGTCTTCCTCGCCGAGATTTACTGCGCATTGTGACGGGCTTATTTATTACGCATACTCTCGGCTCGTCCGCGTTATTGTTGTAGGTTATTATTGCTTTATTACTTTTTTTTTCAGTCTCGCTTCGCCACTAGCGGGACTGTCTGCTGCTGCCGCCCCGGCTGCTTCAGCTACCGACGCCGATGTAGTAAAAGAAAGCAGAGACACAACGAGGCGCCGTCGTCTCTTCTGTGTACCATCGTCGATGCCGAGCTCGACAATGGCCGATTGTGTTGTCTGGTCTGTGCGCTATCAGCACCGTCGTGTCTATCGGGGCATTTCACTAAAAACTGCTACCACGGCCTAATACGTCCATAAAGTCAATCTCAATTTTTCTCAATCAATTCACCCCACTTTGCACACACCCACACGCGCAGAAACAGCAGCGTAGGTTACTTCTTTCATCATCATCGCTCAGTGCGTTTTCAAACGAAATTTTAGCTCTACAATGGTCCAGCTGATGTGAAATGTTGCACGTTGCCTCGCGTTGTTTTTTTTTCTATTGCCTCCGGGATCGGCACGGGCTTGACCAAGCGACGATGTAATGCAATGGCATAATCGTGTAACGTCACGAATTTCGGCGTACCGTGACATCATAATGAGGTCATGGGGTGAGGTCATCACATTACGATATTTGTTTTTTTTCGCCTCACACGTGTAGACGGGGAGACCTCCTATACGGTAGCTTCTCGCGCATTGTGAGTGATGGAATTCTTTCGCCTTAAAAACCAGTAATACGCTGTCACAACGCGCCGTTCCTTCTGCTGTCTAAGAAAGCAACGTCGTCATAGCGTCTCGATAGACTCCTTTTCCATTCGCTCGACCCCCTTTTCCCTTTCACAAGTGCAGGGTAGTTAACTGTATACATCACCGCGGGTTAACATTTTTTTCTTTGCCCTTTTCTCTCTCTCTCCTTACGTTTCTTTTTCACACCACTGTGACAGACTGACTGGCGGAGGTGCTGAACGCGATTATGGGTGCACGCGTGGCACTTGCCTTACATTTACCTTCTTTCCTGTCCGCATCCTCTTCACTAAATTTAGGGCAGCAGACTAGGCACAAGCCGACTAACTTAGCTGCCTTTCTTTCCTCTCTCTCACTCTGCCTCAGACGAACTTCCCGAGACTTCACACCTCGCACGTGGCAGCAATAAAAATTACGGCACTAATTCGTCCTCCCGTAAGGCTAAGCTAGAGAGTAAGCTGGCACAAATAAAAGGAAACAACAAACTAAGGCAAAATAAAGTTTATGAGCCGCATTAAAAGAAGTTGTTCTCAGGTCCGAAGCTCCACAGGCGAGCTAGATGACACGTCGGCGCTTGCTACGAAAATTACGATTTGCACTCCCCCCCCCTCCCCTTCCATCCTGCCATCGTCGAATGAAATGCGAAGTTCCCACTGGCGCCGGCTTATAAAGATGTCGTCAGCTGTTGAATGCATTCGCGGCTGTGAAGATTTACGCGCTATTGGTTCCGAGGCGCCCGTCGAGAAGGGGCTCGATTTGAATTGTGACTCGGGCGCTGCGGAGATGATGATGATGATCGAGTCGTGTAGCGTTTTGGAAGACGACGGAGCTTAGCGCGCGAGAGGTCGCCGAGGCGAGTCGGCGTCGATTCAACCAGCGCCGCTGCGGCTGATCTGTGAGCGTCTAAGCAAGACGGAAGCGCTGTTGTGATTCAGAGCTTCTTGGAATAGGCCTACGTGCCGTTACCTGCATCAGACGATGAGCGCTGTGATGCGCAATCGTGCATACCACTCTATATGCTGGAAACAAAATCTGCATAGAACTAACAACGAACCCAAGTCTCTTGAAGGAATAATAAAGTGATACGGAAACGACTGTGACTAGACGTAAGCCATTTTTGCTACACGAAACCCACGTTATATGAACAAAAAAGAAAAGAAAAGAAAATACTAGCTACTCGTTGTTGACAAGCGTACACTGAGCTTCGAGTTTCTCAGTTTTGTTTTTCATTTCCCCCCTTAAATTTTGGGCGATAGGTTGTAAACACAGAATCATAAATTCATAATTGGCACGTGCCAACACGCTACACCATGACGAGCCAGAACACGTTCACGAAGTTCGTTATTGTGTATGACACAAGAACGTCTGGTCTAACGATACACGATTATAAGAGGCAAAGGACGTTTTTATTTTATTTTTGGCTCTTATCCAAGTGAATTAAACTGTTGAAACCTAGTTTCATATGTCAAAAATTTGAAGTTATTATGGTATTGTTCTTCTTAACGATTATTTGGCTTGACACGTGATTTAATAGCGCATGGTAGCTGATGATGTCTCACACTGGCACATCGTTCTTGTTGTTCGATCGCTGACAGCATATCCTAGAACCATATGAGTCCACAGGACTCATATAGAAGACTATAGAAGACAACGCGAGTTTAGAGCAGACCATAGGCGACAATAGTAGACCATAGGGGACATTGTAGACCATAGGAGTTCGTTATGCAACCCTACATTGGGAGGGGGGTGGAGGGAGCTAAAAAGTAGTGAGAAGAGGAAGGAATCCATCAATATGTGGGATAGGATAATCGAGCACTTTGACCGGCGCATTCCAACAGCATTGTAAGTCCTAGTCTACAAGGATACCGAAATAACAAGAAGCCCAAAAAATAGGAGGAAACGCGCAGCGGGAGGGGGGGGGGGAAATATCCCTATGTGGGGGAAAACGTGTCTGACACGGACGTTCAATACAACCTATATTATTATTTACCGCAATGTACGTTCGCAGGAGCGGGACAGTCTCGCCCGACCAGCGGCGGCCGAGTAGGGAAGGCGAGCGAACCGTCGGACACTTCTTGGATTCGTCTCCTGCATCGAACGCGGCTCCAAGTGCGTCCCTGGGATGAAGAGAGAGAGTGATCGCGCGCCTTCTTTCACCGTTTCCTCCTCTCCCGTTCCGTCCGCGCTCTCTTCAGTCAGGCTAATAGGCTTAATTCCGGAGCGCGCAGCCACTCAGGCCGAATCGGAGGGACAATTAGCACTGATCGCATGTAGAACGCGCGCTGGCGGGCGAAGAGGAGCGGAAAGGGAGAATGCGGAAAGGGAGAGGAGCGGAAAGTGAGAAAGGGTCAGTCGGACCGGAGGAGGAAAGAGAGGCAGAGGAGGAACGATAGCGCACGAATGAAGGTAGACGAGAGACCGCGGTGGAAGTAAAGAAGCCCGTAGAGACGGAAGCTGAACCTGGGACGGGTGAGATGGTCTAGAAGGAGGAGGAGGAGGCGATGAGGTAGATGTAGGCAGAAACGACTCCGCGAAATTCTTCTCGGCCTCCTCCAAATGATTCCATCTGCGACCGGAACGAGCGAGACGAGAAGCCCATATCTAAGCACGAGAGCGGCAGCAGAAGAAGCAGTGTAAGGTGGAAGAAGGTTACGCGGGGTAACCAAATGTAGCGAAGATGGACGCCGCTTTCGGCTAGGCTATATCCAGTTCGAAAACGCGGACGCCGAAGATGGAGGGAATGGGCGTTCGCGCAATTATCGCTTATCAGGGGAGGTAGATAATTGCCGGTTATCTAGCGATGAAGAAGGGTAAACTACGCGAGAGCGGCTTAATGCGGGGTCGTGGGCGTTGTCGAGTCGACTGTCGTTGAGGGCAGAGAACTGGTTAAAGCAATACACCCGGGAAAAAAAATATGGAAGAGAGACACATAACTTCTTTCCTGCAGAAATAAGGTGAAGTTAACATTTATAATCAGTGAAATTTATTCTATGGAGTCAAAACACAGAAGGTCCCGTTTACTTAGATTTGAATGCAGCCTGGAAGAGTCCCAAGAAAAAAAAAATAATTCACAGTCCTCAACTATTGTGTACGTCATAGCATCAGCGTAGTTTCAGATATATAAAAATAAACAACAAAATTTTCTAGAATTATTTTTTACCTTGCTACACAAAACTGAGGCTGGGAGAGATATTAATGGGTAAAACGGGCCACAACGTGTCTCACATGCACACTTTGTTAACTACGAATTTACCTGCACGTAACACTTAAATTCGAGAATTTACTTGTACTGAAAACAGATAGGAAGCTGAAAGCGGAAGGCAAAAAGAAACTTCAAACGGATATGGTGACAGCTTTTAAGTATCGCGTCAAAGTAGCACGTACTGACTCGTTTTATGATTATACAAGATGGATGCAGGATGCTATAGGTGCGGGTGACCACAGATATTTGTAACTCTTGTTTGAACGCGATGTAACATATCCGGTTAATTAAGAGAACAAATGCGTTACTTCTGCTTCTTCTCAAAAGGACGCCGCTTCACAAGCTAAACTGTGAGCCGCTGTTGCAGCAGCGGCGATATTGAATGCGACGTCATCCAGCAACGCGCTTTTACTCATTTCATTCTTTCGAATCCCAGCTTAAACGAAGGCAGAAGTCATCGTGGACGTCCTGCAGAGCCTCCGACATCTGCGGCCATTCCAATCGCCGCTGCCAAATGAGTCGGAAGCGCCCCTCCGGACATGCGTAGTACGGTGACGTCGCCATGTCCGGCACAATGAGCGCGCACATTTTATCGCGTCCCAAATAAATCAGCCGCGGCGCTGCCCACTGTCCAGTTCAAGCTGGCTTCTTGTCCGGCCCGCCGAATAGCGCACACAAATCACACTTGCGGAGCCCAAACCACCGCCCTCTCCCCTCTGGTCACTCGCCCCGCACTACCCAGCAGAGCCACCTCTCCCCAATCTCCTTTTTTGGACTTTGGGATGTCAAATACGGTGTCCGGGCAACGCCGATGGTCAGTCAACTGACCCGAACGCGCCGTAGCACGCGCCTGACTCGTGCACGCGTCTTCTATACACGTTCAAATCCAGCAGTGACCACACGAGCCGTTCCATCAGGCTTCTCCTCCGCTCCCAGGCGGACGCCTAATCTCTGGAAATCAGCAGCAATTTTTCTTTCGTCTCGTTTAGACCAGTTCACTTTTTTTTGTTTTCTCATACTCGGCCATTCCGAAATGTCCTGCTCCCATTAACTGACCCTGCATTTTTAGAATGCCCCCATCCGATCTCCGCCTATTATTTTTATTCTGCACTACACTGCACGTTCGAAGTCCCTTCACTTCCCGGTTTTGAGTTATAACCCTCTGAAAATGGAGACGTATGTGGGACACGTTTCCCCTCTTTCTCGCTCGTCGTTTTTTCTACAGCTTTCCTCCTTTAGAGTTGGCCTGATCATCGCGTGTCCACTTTCACTAAAGCGATGTCTATTACTTTTTCCTCTCTTATTATTTATACTTTGCGCGTTATGTTCGATGTCACACTTGTGCCGTTCGAACAAGCGGCCCCGATGCGCAGTGCCCATTTTTCGCGTGATTCAACTCGCGGGGTTCCTGGTTTTCCTCGAATTGAGCTGACTAACTCCCCTCAAATCCGCCTGCGTCATGCACCCTGGCCGCTGCTGACCACTGATCAAGGATGACTACGGAGTGAAGAAACGATAGAAAAAAAAAAAAACTAGAGCATTCATCTGCAGGAAATTTGACAGCTTCGTTCGCACCTACCTAGTTCACAGAAACTTGAGTGCGTTGGTTATGTCTTTTTTTTTTCTTATTCGTGTAGCTAGCGTTATTTTGTTTTTAGGAAGTTCACGACTAGCAAGTACACACACCTTGCAAGTTCTTCATCTAACTTTTTCGGAGTAATCCGGTTTACATTATTGCGTTATCCAGGCACTGTTCACGAACGGAAAAATTCACAACAAACAAGTTCAGAGATAAGAAGTTCCCAACTATAGCAAGTTGTCGACTCGCAAGCATGCAGCTAGAAAGTTCACGCGAAGCAAGTTTTCAAATACCAAGTTATCAATCTCTTCAATGTCACCTGAGTAATTGTTTTGTTGCGTTTGTCTTACACTCTTACGATAACTTTGCAGGCTCCTTTAGACATTACTTTTCCCTTCTCGTATATTCCTTGATACACCCTTTACTCTTTACTCGTATATATGGTGTAGTCGACTCAAATCTCCACGGTTTAACCCCCATCTTTCACTTGATTTTTTCTAGACTTCTGACTGTATTGCTTGCTTAAAGTAAAAAGAACCCAGTCTTCTCATTACGGTGGTTTAGATTTTAAACTTGAACTTTTTTTTTAATACACTAAGCTGAATGAACTTCAGTGTTCGAAATTTAAATGGCACATTACATTGTTTTCTGTTTTTAAGCACTCTCGAAATAAGCAAGAGTTGCGGCATTGCGTTTAACATGTTAAGTAGCATACGGCTCACCCCTGCCGCTGGTAAATGTTAAGGATAGCAAAAAATTTGCAGATAAGATAGGTGGCACCAACGCAGCGTGTAAGACAGATGTCATAGATGTAATCAGGATTTTCTTGCCACAAATTTCTCGCAAAGAGAGCCAAGTTCGTTCCCATATTGTGTTCCTAGATCATTATCTATAGATACAGGAACTCATGATACACTAATATCAGGTTATGTTACAGAACTGATGATACAAAAATTTAAGGCGGCATAGACGCCACCTTAAGCTTTTGTATCATCAAGCGTACCCTTAAGTCACTTTACAAACCAGGACGACGAATAAGTTTACTAATACCGCGCAACAGGAGTTGAATGTACAGGAGAACAATTAATTTTTGGCTAGATTACATTCAATTTATCGCAATCAGTTCACGCAGGCCTCAAGTAACAAAGTGATTGCGTCACCCTGCTACACAGAAAGAGTACACCAACACATTTGTTTAGACATTTAATCCACAGAGTGGTGTTCAAAGCGAGGAACTGTTAGAGATTGAACTACACTACAAGCCCAGCAGAACGACAGCCACCGATAATCATTGATAATCGTCGCGACAAAAAAGAAAACGAAAGTGCGACAAAGAAATGAGCGATCACTTATGGGATATACGGAGCTTGCAACGCTCGGCCGGAGCTGCACACATATATTACTAACGGAGGCAGGAGCAGGCCATAAATTACCGCAGGACACGTAATATTCGTCTAAAATTTCGGGTGCGGCAGGCGATTGTCAAGCCACCCGGGTTGAGATTTATGAGACCAGGGGGGGATAACAACAGACGAGCCCGGCTGAAATAATAGCAAGACAGATATGACGTAAGGCGTTCAAATCAATGAGAAACATGGCGGCGGCTCGCATTCGTGCTAAGCAACGGCATGAACATGCGTGTAAATTTATCATCGGTCAACTTGGAAAATAGATAATAGCTGCAAATACCGAGCATCGTGGCAGGGTTATTATTACAGCCCGGACAACAGTGGCCCGTTTCAGCTTACTTGATTACTTTTTATCTTCACATCGTCCTTTATTTTACGTGCACAATTTTTTTTATTATAACCACTATTTATAGCTCTTCTTGTACTGTTTTTCACGAGTAGAGATCCGGCGAGGCTATAAATTAGACTTAGAGAGGAAAGCTGATGCCCTCTCCCCACCCCCACGAAAAGTGCCCCGCGAAAAGGAAAATCAAGTAATTCTGGCCTCGGGAGTGATTTCAGCAAACACAGCGACCCCATAACACAACTCGCATTTCTCTTTTTCCATCACGACCTGAAAACCACGCCCAAAGCGGACATATTAAACGCGCCTCAACGACAGCAAAGTAGCTTCACCACACTAACACCAATTATGCGGCAAAGCAAGCTTTCCGTTTCTGATTAACGTTACACAATTGTGTCGTGCAAGTTAGCATTTATTTGACCGTCTCTCCCTCTCTCTCTTTCCGCTTCTCCTAAGTGTTGACATGCACGAGTTCTATACCTGACTCTTATACGCAGACTAAATGTATGAATTTGCGAACAATCACACAAAAAGTACGTTGTGTAGCTTGCCTGAATGCTCATATGATAGCGATTAACTGCGTCTGCGTGGTTGGTCTATTAACCATAATATAGTCGAGCAGTGTTTTTACAAATTAAGCAAAAAAATCAAGCAACAAGATAAATCAGCTGTACAAGGCGATAATTGGAAAAAAATATAATGTTTTTTTTTTTTAGTAAGGCAGGCCAATGTTCATATAACTAGCTCAGACTACAAACAGAACTACGACTGTACGTCTACGAAATATAAAGAAGTGATATGGACGTACAGTCTGTTACAAAATGATCTTTTGTTAATCAATGGAGGGCGTTAAAATATGTAAGCCTGGATTAAATGAAGAATACGGTGCGGCAGCTCACTACATTGCGCAGGCAAGCCGCAATGGGGCTGAAGAATGTTTCACGATCGAGTAACGCAAAAAAAAAAAAGCGCTGTCACCATATATACACGTCTGCTCAGGCAACCGAAACATGCAAAGGAATCAAAATCAGGAACAACTCACATGAATCGCCAAAACAAAATGAGATTCCGTTTTCTTGTCTAAACGGAGAAATAGCGGCCGCAAAGGTATCTACATGTGGGAGCACCAGTTGCCACAGCAGTTTTCTGCAGGTTAACAAAAAAAGTGATCACAGCACTGGTAGTTCAAGGCGCTGTTTCCAAAATACGTTTACTTTTCTCTTCGATTTTATTTTCCGCTTGTCAACAACTTCCATGCGAATTTATGCAGGATGCGGAAAGCGACGATTCGGTATGACGTCACGCCAGGACGCATTTTAATCCTAAAGCACGTTGCCTTCCGTTCGAAGCACAAATTTATGCGCAATAGATGCTCGCAGGAGCGAAAGAACAAACATATGGGCCACAGACAGGTGTTTTACAAACACGACAGAGCGCGTAAGCTTACTGACATTAAAATCTAGCATACCAACTGTATGATTGCTCTCCGCAATTGCTAGTGCACCCAGAACGACGAGGAAAGCAAACTTTACCTAGTGTAACGAAATAAACGACCGTTACCTCACCACAGAGATTAGGAACACCATTAAAGGTTCAACAAATAATGAGAGCAAGTTAAATAAACTAGTTCAAGCGTGGAGTATCGTGAGGTTGACGAAACAAAAGTTTGGAAAGGACATCATCTGCCAAGCCCACTATCAGGGACAAGAAAAACATTTCGCACGACAGTCCGAACAGCTGTTGGCAGTACCCGCCTCGTGTATACGCCAGTGAGTTACGATTCGAGCAAATAAAAATTGAAGTTTGATAACATTGCAGTCAACCACATGCTGAAGAAGGAGGTGTCATCGGCAGGCCAACGCGAGCACTGATCATAGTCGTAAGACAAGCGTAAAGCTTCATAGCGGCGAGGAAAAAAAAATGGCGTGCATCGTCATCGTTATTTTGCCATCTCGCGAGACAGCTACTGTATAGGCGGTTCGAGATGACAGCGCCAAGATTTGATGAGCGATGCAAAAAGAAGATAAGTGAGCCGCCAGACTGAGACAAGCTAGGATTCACGGAGAGCAAGCAGCCTTGTATATAGACGAGGATAAATCAGCACGACACTTTCTGTCTCGAGTACGAACGCACTGGTCGCAGCGGACCGCCGTGAGTTTGACAAGTGGCGCCGAGGTGGAGGAATTTGCCGGCGGTTTTTGTGAGGTCGTGGATATGGCATTGGCTGGCAGCGCTCCCCCTTCCCTGTACGATTTGTGTAGAGAGGGAAACAAAGTAGAAAGATTCCTAATTGAATTTTCGGCGTAGTTGTCAAACATATCCTGGCATGCGCCTAATTCTCTAGTACGTGAGTAAAGACGACTGGGGGAACGTGGCTCCAGACAGTTCACACACACGTTACGATCGTAATCACAAACAAAAAAGGCATTAAAATTTATCGTAGATGTTTGTAGTATTTCCATAAAGGACGTATAATGTAAACCGGATCACTCAGTAAGAAAAAAAAGTAAAGACACCTTTCATCTGCTCTTCAATATTATTCGATTTCAGAACAAATATGAAGTACTATCGGGTAAAACTACAAAATCTCAACATTAGTAACAGATACCACAGCGCAAACCCGTGCTCCCTTGTGGCCTGTTCTTCATACCGCATTCAACAGTAGCGCAATTCATTGTCTATCTGACACTTGGTTACCTACTCCTAACGCACACCAAAAAGGCAGAAAATATAGAACGAAATTCTTTGAGACATTGCAGTTGGCGCGGAGAAAAAAAAACACATCCTGTATCTGTCACGCACTGTGCTCGTCATTTTTATGCCTAATCTTGAAATAAGAAAAAAAAACAATCGCTATTTTCCCCTATCATGTACTGTCCCCTCTATTCTGCCATGAATTTTGCCATGAGCACTAACTGCACATCAACACAAGCTCACGTCGTTCTACACTTGCGTGTCCCACACATTAATGAACTTTGTTACAAACAACAACAACAACAACAACAACAACAACAACAACAACAACAACAACAACAACAACAACAACAACAACAACAACAACGACGACGACGACGATGACGACAACGACGACAACATCAACAACAAGGACAACAAAGCTTTTCACTCAAAAGGACCAAACGCACGAATTTTATTTTGTTGTTTCCAACGTCTTCCTCTCGTCTTCCCTAATAAGCAGGTGAAAATGGGTATAGTCGTTGCCGAAAAAATGTCGACATCGTCTAGAAAAACTGAATAATTAACGAGGAGGGTCTACTGTTTGGAGGAGGGCACATTCTTTTTCACTCTCTTCGGCAACGGCGGCAGCCACACGCGTTCGAGTAGGCGCGGCTCGGATTTTCTCCGATAGGGCATATAGCGCCGCGACACTATATAAAAGCACGAGGCGAAGGAAAAAGGAGGGTGGGGTCTTGGAGACAAGCGGCGGCAGCCATCGGCGCGACGACGGCGGTGGAAAAAAGACCCCGAGAGAGGTCGTAAAGCGGCGAGGACAACGTCGTAAAACGTCACCCGAGGGTGCTGCAGACGCCGGGCCGGCGCAGCCGATCGGGGCGGGCTACGGGCCAACGAGGGCGGCGGCCCAGAAGTGTTGGAAGGCTGTTCTTCCCATTATTTCCTTCGTCTTCTTCTTGTTCTTCTTCATAGAGCCTTGAGCTGCACCGAAAGGCGTCACCAGAGAGAGCCGGGGTGGTGGTGTGTTAGTACGCGACTCAGCTCCGAAACGCAGCCACTTGAACCCGTCCGCCGCGGAGTCGACGGTGAACGCTGGGCGCTCGCGCGTCAAAGGCATACTGCTAGAGCGTTTAGAGGAGAGGCGTATAACGCTGAAGGAGACGTCGATATATATATATATCGCTGTAATTGGTCGTTGGTTGCTTCGTTAAGGGAAATCACGCTGCGTTGAGCGGCGAGGGAAGTGGTTTATCGAAGGAAAAAGTGAAACAGATCGGATGAGGTCCACGAGAAGCGGTAAAAGCGCGAAGGAGGAGCAGGGTGGGAGGTACGATGTGGCTGGTGGGTATATGCTGTGCTGTGCAGCCTGTGCAGAAGCATCTGCGCATTGGGTTTACTGTATTACGCGTCCACCTGGGCTGTTACGTTACTTTTTTTATCTGTTTCTTTTTTTTTCTTGCAGAAAGAAAACGGACATATTTCTTAACAAAGACGCGACGCATTCGTCATCATATTATCGCTAAACGAGAAAAAAAAAATGTAGCCAATGAAAAGACACAGACGATACGATTTCGAATTTAGACTGTTTTGTTAATTTAGCGTGTTGGGAGCATAATTCTAAGAATACAACTCCCCAGAAAATCCGACGTAATCGAAAAAAAAAAGAAGAGCTCTACTTATCACATCCGCAATGACCTAACATACAGGCGGTATAAAAAGCAAAGAGTTCATAAGCATTTGTTGCATACATTCCCATTTTCTGTTTCCTTCCTTACCTTCCTGTCTCTCTTACCTTTCCCCAGTGCAGGGTAGCAAACCGAAATCGCTCTTTTGGATAAGCTCCCTGCCTTTCGCTTAACCTTTCTCCGTCTCTCTCTACTGACACGCTGAGCACAATTAGCCCGACTTGAAAACATGTTTTGTCATTGTTCATATCTTTCAGCACTGTTGCTTTTGCTTTAAACAATACGTAATGTCACAATTGACATTAACAGGAAACGTCGATGCAGAGTTCGACTTTTGGACCTCCTTCTGTATATTAATCATTTATATTATTTCTTTATTCCCACGAAAAAAAATTCTTATTGCGAATAGGCGCCACTGCACAGAAACTCATAGTCGTGTCATACTGTTACTCTAGAGCCATCAACATCCCCCCCCCCTTTCCCGCCCTATGTGTACTACACTCCCAGCTCCCCGCGAGTCCCAAATGACGTAACTCCCATTCGCCAATCAAAAACCGCGAAGAAACGAAAAAAAAAAACGCTAAACTAAAGCGCAACCAAACGAAGCGAGCGATAAAGGAAAACACAAATCCCAAACGGTATAAGAGCGAAAGCAGCGCGCTCTAGCCGCGCCTCTGGGGCTCGTTTACTCGTCGCTAAACGAGTCCTCGTTTGGCCGGCGTCTTGCACTAACTGCCATCAGCAGTGCCCGTTTTCCTGGATTTCGCGTGCGTGCGTGCGTTTGCCTGGAGAGAGAAGCCATCGGGTGGTGTTTCCGGTATAGCGCGTGCCAAAGAAAGAGCCACCGTGCCTTTCGATACTATAACTCTGCAGCCATCAAAAAAAAAAAAAAACGAGCTTCCTTCGATATACTACGCCCAAAGCGCGAGAAGTGCGTGACCGCATCGGCTATGTACGCTAATTCCAGTTGTTTCGTTTCTCCTGTTATTGCACTTCAAGTTATTACGTTGTAGCGTTGTTAGTTACTTGCATTCGAAGCTAACCTGCTCGATGAACCGGAAGAACTACGTGACTACATTAAAAGCAACTACGCTGAAAGTCCTAACTGGCTACATTTAGCTCAAGGCATATACTGGTCATAGTGAAAAAAAAAATCACCGCAAAAATGCATTAGGCAAAGACTACTCTAGAATTATTTTTCATTCAGGCCTCAAACATAGCACGATTTTAAGATCGGCCTGGCTTGCTCTTTCTTTTTTAGAGTTATCTTAGTTCTATAACCCAATTCGCAAGACAAAGAAAAAGAAAGATTACAACAGCAAGCGTTTATGCTCAATAGCTTTCTTTCTTTGACCGCACTTGTACAAGAAAAACGCTACATTACATTACACAGACACACAAATAGCAACCATAATACCGACGATGTTTATCTACGCAAATTGAAAATTATGATTGATCGATTGATATGTGGGGTTTAACGTCCTAAAACCACCATATGGGTTGAAAATGATGAGTCCCGTATAAATAAGCAGAGCATAGGTTCACATCGATAAAAGCGGACTGGAACATACACTGTTCTGTCCTTGTACTTTATTTACAGTGACCCTGTATGTTCCAGACGTTTTCATTTTTGTTTTTTTCGCTCAACTTTTCGTTTTCTTCATATATTGATACGGATAGCCATTGCGGTCATTTGAGACAGGTCGACAATATCTCTCGCGTTATCAATGACGAAGTGAAAAAAAAAACGCTAAAAAACAACAAACTTCTAATTTAGCTGAACAGTACGCGTAGAAGCCAAAATCAGCTAAGAAGGCGGCGCCGCAACCCGCGAGGACTGGCGAACTTTAACGCTGCAAACCGTTGCTTGGGAGACGGTCCCCAATACGCTTCTTTCTCTGTATTGCATTTCCTTTTTGTTTCTTTTCTAATAGCCACTGGTCACTCGACAGAGGCGCGAGCAATAGCAACAGCGATGAGTACCGGGGGGGAGTAGGTGGCTTGGACGCTCCAGAGAAGGTAGCGTAGCAACGGATAAAAAAAAAGGGAGAGGTGGGGAGGGGTAGGGGGCGCACGACGCCAAAAACGGGAGCGCTACACATTGACGAGACGTTGCAGCCGCCGCCACCGCATTCCCCAAGAGCGGAGCTAGGGTGGAAGGGGCAAAAATAAGGAAGGGCACGTAAGGAGAACAAAAATTGAGAAAGGGCGCCAATGAGCAAAGGAGAGAGCGAAATATCGGAGAGAGCGAGTAGCCCTGCGCGCGCTCTCTGCAGGCGCGCGCATTTTCATCCTTATTCGCGGCCCGAAAACATTTCCGCCAAAAGTGGACTCCGCCGCCGCCGCCGCCTCCCCCGAAAGCCGTGACGTGGGAGCGTGCGGTCCTCGCAGACTCCTTATACCTTTCCCCCGTGTCTGGCTGCCCTTCATCCCTTCACCCTCCCCCTCACTGACCACCCACCTTCACTCTTGCCGCCGTTTCTGAATCGCCATTGGTCAGTTTTTCACCTCCCCCCCCCCCCCCCCTGTTCTTCGGCATTCCCTTTTCCATGTTTTCGCCTTTTCGTTTCCTCCTTCGTTCCTCCACACTTGCCTCCCCCTTTCTAGATATCTAACACCCTTATCCTTTTGCCGCGCTCCGTCACTTCATTCTTTGTATTCCTTTTTCTCCCCAGCCGTCATTTCTCCTCACGGCGCAGTCTCCGTCGCTTCCCTACCAATATTTATTTCTTCTATTTCCATTTTTAGTTTCATCCACCACCCTTCCACATCACTGTCTGCTCTTCTCGCGTTTCTCCCATCAAGGACTGGAGTGGAGGGAACGGGAAAAAATAAAAAGAAACTCCTCTCCCCCATGTCTGCTTCCCCCTTTCCCCCTCTGCCCAATGTAAAAATCGATAACTTTTATATTTATAGATACGGTTCGAGAAGCCCCGGCATCGCTCCCTCCGTACGGCCGACCGGCTGGCTCGGCTGGGCACATCGGAACAAGCTTAGGGAACTGGGGAAGATGGAGAAAAAGAGGGGAGTAGACTGGACACCCGCCATTTTGTCTCTGCGCGCTCTGTTTCCCCATTGCGCACACGCAGGCAGCATTCCACCCTTATCCATCTAGACGCCTATATATATATATATATATATATATATATATATATATATATATATATATATATATATATATATATATATATATATATATATATATATATATATATATATATACGTGCACCACTGTACCATTTTTGTTGTTTTTTATTGTGCACTGGTCAGAACCTCGTCACAGTGTTTTGGCCATTTTTTTACGTGCTCCGCTCTCTTTCTCTTGGACGTGAAAAGTTGACGCTCCTAACCGGAAGTGAAGAAGAGAAATACAAACCGGTGACATCACAAAGGGCCGTTCGCCTTTTCACGATGGCATGCTCGCTCGCATGACGAGCCGCGTGGCGGAGTTGAGGCGGTGACGTCAAGGTGGTGCTGTGTTTCCTATAGTCTCACCATGTGTTTTAACTTTTGTTGTTGTATCTTAACTTAATTGAATAATTAGAGACACATCGTTTTTGTTTGAAATCGGTACCACAAAGCCTCGATCAATTATCCGGCTGCTTATTATTCTTTTTTTTTTCGTAGATTAGAGGTGGAATGCGTCACCCCTCACTCTGTAAGACGTACGCAGACTTCCTTCGTTAGTGGGGCGGCGCAACGGCGGAATACAACATTCTCCACCTTTGGGCACTGCGGGAACACTTCGCACAGATTTAGCATGCCTTGGTCGCACTTCACTCACGTCGAATCGACGAAACGGTACGACATAAATGGCGCAGAAACACAACGCAAAGACGCTCACCTTCACATTTCGACCTGCGAAAAGATCCCGCAAACTACACATACAGAAACGCACACGCACGCGCACACAAAGCGAAATAGACATGAACCTAACAGCACGAAAGACCTGATAGTTTCGCGCTTCGTACCAAATGTTTCTTGTTTACAACCTCTAATAACGCGGCATTTTTACTCTCGTTTTTTTTTTTAAAACACCAGAATGAGGAAATACCGTCGTAAAAGACCGTTATGTGATATGGTTCCTGATTTTCGAGTTGACTCCAGTAAACACGGAGGCCTCGTTACTTGACTTCTCCAATGAAATATGCTCTACCTACTCCCCCTCTCGCCCCACACCTACACAGCTCCCTTGTTTTTCCAGGACACGAAAGTAAACTATGTGCTATACAAATGGACAATGCTTGAATTCCAATGCACGACACCGTAAAAGTTAAGTACAAAAAGGTGGTCACAGTTTACGCTGTAATCTTGCCGACTATTACTCGATATTGTACATCTTGTTGGAAAGTTCGTCAACACGTAACGCCATTCTTCCGCCTGAGCCGACGACGACGTTAAAGGTATTTGTTTAATTATCCCTTCGGGTGATAATTAAGCTTGCTCACTGAAAGACGGGTGCCTGTGCATAAACTTGGTAAGACTCGCATCCAACTCTGTGTGAACGCTGCTGCCACGCGCAACGCTCACAGAACTTGCAACGACTGGTAAGCCGTACGATGACGTCACGTGCAGTAATAAGTAGGGGAGCAAAACAATAGAAAACCCATATAACCAGGGAGAAGGATAACGTGCCCAATTAAAGTCGTACTTTTTTGTTCTTCAAGCCACCGTCTCTGCCTTTCTCAGCTTGAGAAAAATGACGTGAGGTAAAAGAGAATGAAAAAAAAAACGCAAAGTATATATATGTTCACGCTTCATGACCAACTGACGATAGAGCGTCGGTTTTTCGCACTTGTGAACAACGAGTTCGAATCCTAGAGACGTTCGCCCGGGTTGCCGGCATACGCTGCCACCTGTAAACCCGGTCGACACCTGCCCGAGGGAGAAAGAAAATAAATCGTCAGAAGACGCATCTCGTTGCTCTCTGCCTCTCGTAGGAGCGATAAGCCTCGGTCACGTGGTTGCTCCGAAAAAAGCTGACCCGTGAGGGGTTCGAATCCCGCATATATCGTAAACGTCGCTCCTCTCTGAAAGAGCTTCTCGTTCCTGCGCTCCTTTTCCACAACCTTATATATGTATAGGTGAGTCGATGTCGATCGTGCTGTTGATAGACAGCACGCAATGACGAAGCAGCAAAACGATTTGAGGCTGCTGCCGGTGTTAGCGAGATTTGTTTATTTAATTTTTTTTCGAACTTTTCAAAAGCGAGGCTTTCCAGAGAAAGAAGAGGTGCGTGTTGTGGTAGTCACTTTTTTTTATTTGAAACTGACGTGAAATCAAAACTAGAGCATCCTTACGATGAGCGGCGCTTTCGAAAAACGCCGGAGTGAGGCTTGTGTGTTTGTCTCTCTCTGTGTGTGTGTGCACGTGTATTAACCAGTAATCTCTGAGACAAATGCAAAAATATGTTATGTATAGTTGACTGTATGCTCCATTCAGTATTGAATTGTGTATCTATGAGCGTTAAATCTGCGTCTGTTATGTTCGTGTGTTGCTGTTTTCTTTTTTAATATTCGAAAACTCGTGTCTAGAAAAAAGTCAAAACACGAGCTGGTCTTTTATTTGTGTAAGAAGGAAAGCATGGCGTCAAAGAATGTTACAAAGGAGCCAGGCTCTGTTGATTCAGAGAATCAAACAAACAAATCAAAATGACTTTTGTCTACTGATGTGTGGACGTGTGTGTTGTGTTCATCGCTGTTCCTTTCTAATGAGTGTCAAATCAAAACTTTGTTCGCCCTTACAAATAGCGAATGTGTTCGGCAAACAACTGTCAACGTTCAATTCGTTGTGTGTTACGTTAACAGCCATGTGGCAGTGTGAACTATTCATAGAACTCTCGAAAACAAATGGCATACACATAAACCGTAGACCGAATTGGTAAGAAATGGCTTTACGCAGACGTGCGCACCCGTAGAGCGAAACCGCGTACAGATGCTCGGGTAAAATTGCCATAAACGGAAATAGAGAGAGAGAAATGCTTCATTCCATCGCTGCCTCAATACACACTGCCTCGAATTCAAGCTTCGAATGCATGTTCGCAAGCCTGTTCCACTTGAAGCTCGTCAAAAATTTGGACTGCAAAATATTGAATTCGACTTTACCGTGGGGGCTTTCCGTCCCGCACAATTAGTGAGGCCCACTGAAAATTTCCGTCACACACGGTGTCTGCCGATTCAGGTTTGATTGTAAACACTCTTAGGCAGTGATGAAAACGTAATCGTGAGTAAGCGCGATCACATAATCTCTTATCAGTGCAGGTAGTCTATCACGATAAAAAGAGTTTCGTATGAGTGTTTCACACTGCCACAATCCACTTTTCTCATATCGACACGTGCTAGGACGTTTTCCGCATTCCAATGTATTTTCTTTGTCATTTATACAAGAAGCATGAGTAAACAAAATTTGCAGGCGCACTGCACATGCTTTGAACGAAAATTACTCCTGATGTTATTATATTTATGTGTATATTTTTGCACCAGGACCTCAACGCATCAGAGCAAAAAAGAAAAAAAAAGTCCTTACCATTACTACGTGAGAATTTCAGGACCAATCAAAAAGAATGGTGATGACAGCCGACTTGCTGCTCACCTCATTCCATTTTTCATCCTTTTTTTTATAACTTTACCTCGCTTACGCACAGTGTTACACGACTGAAAACTGTCCAGCGTACTTCCCACTTCGTTGTGTTTGAAATTCGGGTCAAACGCACCGGATGAGTGACTTTTACTGATGTGTTTTACAATGTACGTACACGAAGTGCACGCCGAAAACGCGCCCCAAGGACATTCTGAAACCGGTTCGTTCGTAATATCAGATAAAAAGACCGATAGCCCAACCAGGACAGAAAAAATTGCTTCAGCTGACTGAATGTAAAAAAAAAATTGTATTTGTTGCTGAAGTGTTTAAGAAAAACTATATACAATTTGTCCGATCTATCATAGAAGCATTCAACTACCATCTTTTGTTTCAATTTCTAAGTCAAATTGTTACCGGAACTGCGAAGTGATACGTCCTGGCTACACCACGCAGTGAAGGTGTTCACGGAGAACGTCGAACCGGCATGAATGACCTTGGCAGCGTTAGAGGCGTTGTGTGTGTTCGGAAACTTTTTTTGCTAACGAAAACGCAACCAAGTGATGCGGTTGTTTAAAAGCCAAGTTCAAACGGGAACATTTGTAACCAAGACCATTACAACTGTTAATCATTTTTAGATATTGCTCATTCTGTTTTGTCAAGTGACTGATCAACAGCTCCGTTATATCGCGTCCACTCAGTGTTCCGCACGTGTTGGTTTCAATACGACACACACACACGTCGCGATAATACAGGAAATAATACTTCGTTGATTTAGTTCAGAAATCGTTCATTCGATTCGATCAAGCGAAAATCGACAGAGATACGAGAGGTTAAAACACGGTGCACCACGAACGAAAACTTAACTCAGGGGGTCTAAGAACGAGATGAAGCAAGGAAAACAAAATAAAATTAAAAAGGCAGGTTTTCCGCAGGTTTGTACAGTCGATGTAGTCCGTGTTTCGCGTCTTGTAGCCGTTATTTTACGCTGTTTTCGGTGTCTTCTAAACTTCGTCGCGTGACGGCAAGGACACTCGCGCCACTCGGCGAGAAGAAAAAAAAAAGCAAAGAAACAACGCGGTGCAGTCCCACGTACCGTCACTTCGCATTGTGCATTCGCGCTCTTTTCGCACCGCCGCCCCTGAATTTCACGAACTCTTTGGTCCCTCGCTCGCAGGCAACGTTTCTCGGCCACCAGCCAGGCTCTGTCGAAACACCGACCGAATGCCGACCGATGGATACTATAGCAACTGTTCGATTGTTTGGAGTGGACGGTTGTTGCGGCATCGTTTCTATAAGACGGTTAGCTACGAAGTGAGACACGGAAAGTGTTAGTCGGCCAGAGTAAACGTTGGGCCAGCGCGCGTTGGCCTGTCAGTTGGCGTGAAACTGGAACACGGGAGCTTTTGACAGGCATGCACATATGGTTGGACGTAGTCAACCTGATTGAGATATCAAGTGCTTAGCCGATTACGCCACTAAGCGGGACCGAACTGTTTCATTATCGCAAACCAGGGACAGGCGGTTACAGCTGAGTTGAGAAAGAAAAAAAAACACACACACAGTTACCTAACCAGAAAGATTGTACGTCGTGTGAATGTCTGTTTAACCATTTTCGCGCTGGTGAAGGGGGAATGTGTTTTTTATATACATAAGACATATACTATATAATATATATAGAGGTAAGAGAGGTTGAAAGTACATGCCTTTCTTCGGTTGTACGCCCCGGAGCGGCTTTAAGAACACACGACACGTTACATGGACTAACCTAGAGGAGACCCTGGGCAGTGACCACTGCCTCCTAAACGTCACACTCTCCACACATCCTTTCAAACGGAAGGACACACAAGCGCGACTAGTTAACTGGGACAAAATGCGCACGGAAACTATACCGCCTATCCTCCGTTCCGGCAATTACGCAGACTGGGCTGCACACATCATGCTTACTCAGAAGAAATACGAAACCGTAGTGCGAACATCGGATGAACACCCAGCCGTTGACAACCACCTTCTGCATTTGTGGGAGGCCCGTCGGAGCCTCACGCGACGCTGGAAACGTCAGAAGCATAATAGACCCCTTCGAAAACGTATTCAGGAGCTAACTACACAGGCAGCTGAATACGCTACGCACTTAGCAGATGCAAACTGGACAGACAAATGTAATGATATCGCTCATCAGATGTCAAGCAAAAGCACATGGGGGCTGTTTCGCAGCCTCATTGACCCCACGCAAACGCGAGGAGAAACACAACGACACCTGCGAAGAGCCCTTCACGGATTTCAGGGTACTTCAACGCAACTCGCGGAAACTCTTCGCGACAGGTATCTCTGCCAGGTGCACGATCCGAGAGGTTCGGAGTATATATATTCGGGAAAAGAAAACGAGACCCTAGATGCCCCTTTTCTTCTACATGATATGAAGGCGGCAATGGCTAAAATGCGTAGAGGAACAGCCCCTGGTAAGGATAAAATCACGGTCAAGACGCTGGCAAATTTGGCCGATCCTGCGCTGGCACACCTCTTGGAATACATCAACGCCATCTGGAGTGGTCGGATATCGGTCCCTTCAGAGTGGAAGACATCACTGGTCACATTCATTCCCAAACCGGGGAAGCCAGTAAACATAGACAACCTTCGCCCCATCTCTCTAACGTCTTGCGTTGGCAAGTTGATGGAGACGATGGTGCGGGACAGACTTTCGGAATATCTTGAACAGAAAGGGGCTTTCGCCCCTACCATGTTCGGATTCCGTCCTCACAAATCGGCACAGGATGTACTCCTGCAACTACACCGAGAGGTCATCCAACCGGTGGCGATGAAACATAACGACAGGGTCATCCTCGCCTTAGATCTGAAGGGGGCCTTTGACAATGTTAAACACAGCGTCATACTCGAACACCTAAGCCTCACTAACTGTGGTCAGAACACATTTAATTACGTCAAGGACTTTTTATCGGACAGAGCCGCCCTGCTCCGCATTGAAGACTCCGAATTCGGGCCGTATCAAATGGGTACCAGAGGGACACCGCAAGGGGCTGTTCTCTCCCCCATTCTATTTAACGTCGCCATGATGCACCTGCCACGTCAGCTGGCGGCCATAGAGGGCATTCATCATGCCCTCTATGCCGATGACATTACGGTATGGGCAACTCAAGGGAACTTAGGTGCCATTGAGACCAGTCTGCAACAGGCTGCCGAAATTGTACACACCTACGCGGCGCGCTGCGGACTCGAATGCGCACCCAACAAATCCGAATTCCTTCACATTAGAGGCATGCCTAAAGACAACACAGATATCTCCATCACTCTTCCTGCGGGCCCAATCAGACGAGCGGAGGAGATCAGGGTCCTGGGCCTATACATTCACCAGCAGCTCCGGATTGACACAACATTGACGAAATTAAGGAAGATAGGAGACCAGGTGGGTCGCATGATCCGCAGGGTCTCCAACAAGAGGGGGGGACTTCGGTGCACAGATGCGTTGCGGCTAGCGCACGCTTTTGTCACCAGCAGGGTCATGTACTCCGTCCCTTACCTCTCCCTCCGCAAACATGAGGAAGAACGAATCGAGGCAATCATTAAAAAGACAATAAAGCGGGCTCTTGATCTTCCGATCTCTACATCCAACAGCCGTCTCAAGGCATTGGGTGTGATTAATTCATACCAAGAGCTGAGGGAAGCCCATCTTTTAAACCAGTACACACGGCTAGCCCAAACCAACTCTGGCCAACGCCTGCTTGCACGTCTGCACATAAGACATGATTTCGAACAACAGGAACGGGTCAAAGTGCCAGAACTGTGGCGCACAGCCCTTCTGGTCCGACCTCTACCCACTAAAATGGACAGAGATGAACACACAGCGCGACGTGACGCACGCGCTCGGGCGCTGGAACGACAATTTGGACAGAAGCCAGGTGTGTACTACGTGGACGTTGCTGGCCCCACCTCCAAGGGGTGGTACACGGCGGCTGCTATTCACGAGGGCACACAGGTGGATGGGCTAACCTTTAGGGCGTATTCTGCAACACAGGCTGAGGAGGTCGCCATTGCCCTTGCGGCCTCTCACAGTAATTCCCGGTATATTATCACGGATTCGCGCCGAGCGTGTCGTAATTATACAGCCGGGTACATATCACCGTTAGCCGAGACAATACTGCGCAACTGCATAAGAGACACGGACCCTCATCCGAAACGCATTATATGGACACCGGGCCATCAGGGATTGCGGGGAAATGAGGCTGCAGATGCGGCTGCCCGAGCGCTCATTTCCGGGCTACCTTCGTCAATGCCGATGGAGACCGATGAGGAGGGTTACCCTCTCCTCCGATATAAGGAAATTCTTTATTATTATCGGGAAAGTCATCGCCGCTACCCTCCCCCCGCACGGGGGTTGAAGAAAGCAGAGGAGCGCATTTTGCTTCGCCTCCAGACGAATACATTGCTATGTCCTGCCATAGTCAAACATTTCGACCCTACGGTCACAGGACAGTGCCAGCACTGTGGGGAGGTGGCAGACACCTACCACATGGTGTGGGCCTGCCAAGCTAACGCAGCCATTACTCCTAACCCAAACCCTAGGCGAGAGGACTGGGAGGCGGCCCTGCTCGGCTGCTCAGACCTTCAGGCCCAGCAGGCCTTGGTCCAGAGAGCCAAGACGGCGGCTTTAACCAATGGGGTCCCGGAATAGAGACTCCACCTAGTCTGTAGGGGCCTCTAAAGAGGTCCTACACCTCTCTTTTGTAAATAAATGTTTTTCACCACCACCACCGGAGCGGCTTTTCACCCCCGGTGCGGGCGCCGCCACCAAATTTGGAACAGGTACTCTTTGACGTTCCATACGGGTGATATTGTGGCGGCTTCAGGCCCGCACCAGCGGCCGCTCGCTCCTCGGCGAGCAAAAGAAAAAGTGAAAAAAAAAATAATCAAAAAGCTATCTATCCTCACCAAGTGTTTTCTCCCTGTGCCCTTTGAAAAGCAACAGCTCCTTATAAATGTTCCGCCTTTTGTCGTCCATAACGAAATCAAGAACGAGAGACAACCAAGAACTCCCAAGCGCTTCTTCTCCTTTTCCCTGCCGCACGTTGAAGTAACGAACACCATTTCCTCACCACACCACAATCGTTCTCCAATCTTTTGTGTGACGTCACAGTTTAGTTTAGGCGGAAGAGGTTGAGAGCGAAGACTGATTCGCCGTCCCACGACTACTGCCCCGAATTCGAATGTACAGGCGGCGTATACTTCCAACACATGCCTTTCGCATGCAGGGGTGGCCTACTCTCGACAGACCGCCTGTTAGGCGGTGTTCTGTGCAGTGCGAGTTGACTCGGTCGTGGCGTGACGATGAAATTCCAGCGAGCACACACCACCGCTATTTTCACGTCTCGCAATCGCCTCGCCCGTGGCGCCACGCTATGGGAGGCCACGTGGGAGTGGAACGTAAGACACTGGCTTCATCTGTCGATAATACAGGCGCCTCAAAGATCGGTTGCGTGCGAAAGCTCTGCGAGACTCGAACAGCACAGGTGAGTGTGACGTGACGCACATGCCGGAACTAGTCTAGTGACGTCATCATCGATACAAGCGTCACAATACGGTGCCCGCCGCCGCCTTATGTCAGCTTTTCTCAACGCTAAGAGTCAGCAAGATAAGCAATTAGCCCACCCCATTTTTCTGGACACCGAGGTTCCCAGGGCCACGTTACTTTGAAAAAAAAAAAAAAAACTCGAGAACGAGAAAAAAAAAGTGTACAACGATTTTCAAAGCCGCCTTTGTCGGACGTTCTGCACGTACAGGAGGCGCGGCATTCAAGTTTCAGTGCGTAAGCTCAAGACCTCTGACGTCACTTCCGTTCGCCATATTTCCTCAAACCAACATCCCCTCTCGTTTAGCCTGCTCACGCTAATGTATAGAACTAATTATTAATAAAATTGTGACATAACTTGTGTACACGGCGGTAGGGTCGGCGCATGCGCTGTAGGCATTGCGTGCCAAGCTATAAACGACCCTGCGGCCACCACGAAAAGAAGCATCGTTAGCTTCTGTTGCCATCTTTTTCTTTTCTTTTTCTTACGCACGGGAACCCAGTTCTCCGAAAAAAACACTCATACACGCTGCGGCAGGTATTAAGCAGCTATACGACCAAAACACACAAAAACACAACACATAATTACAGATACACAGATTTCACATCATCGCGACAGATTACGCAAGTGTAAGCGCTTACGGAATCACTAAAATATTCTGATTAAGAAGTATTATCCTAAAAGCAATGCAAGCGCAATTAGTAACCGTAAGGTACGTGATGTGACAGAAGAAAAGTTAGAGGTGCAGAAAGGACAGTTGAAGCCGACGCCTTGTATTGAAACTTGCGGTTGCCGGGAGCGCAGGACAGGGCCACCATTTGGCAGTGCACGCTAAATGTAACAATCTGAGAGCTTTTATCTCTTCAAGCTTTCACCAGACACATATCGGTTCAAGCTTTTCGGACTCGGATTGACTCTGGTGCCTGCTGTACACTCCACACAGCCTTCCCTCCTACATATGAAGCCCGACTGACAAAAGCTTATCATCGCTGCTTAACACATTTGTTTAGTCAAGCTTGTTTCACATATTCCCTCAACGCCTTCCTTACCGAAACCTCCAAGGTGTCACCGAGCTTCCCCGAAGCGCCAACAGCTGGAAATCTGTAAATATTGTACAGTGTTAGGAGCTTTAGTGAGCCTGCGGCGTTGCGTAGTACGAACTGGCGACATAGGCTGGACATCCTTTTAAGAAGGCAGCGGAGAGGATTGCATACGAGAACTCCGCTCGTCTTTCTGCGGTGTTGACGAGCCGTACGCGTCTGGACCAGATGGACCGATTATAAAACGGTGCCTCTATACCCAACTCGTTGATTACGACAACGCTAGGAGTGCATGACGCGAAACTCTGCAACAGACCGCGCAGTGGTCCACGCACGGGCTCAGCTCGCGTTGCCTCATCAACGCGACGGGAAGCATCGCTACTGGTCGCAGCGCCTCCGCTCACGGCTGCGGCGATTTGGGGAACTAGACACACTTGCGTGAGAAAAGTCGATGGCAACTCCATTGTCTCGACCTCTAGTTTGGAGCCACCAGGGAGCTCTTTAATTTCACAGGATGTCATCGCTTAGCACCCTAACGTTGCTTTGAAAAAATCATGAATATTACTAGAATATGTGAGCTCGCCCTTTGTCAGCATTTTGGCGTTGTGGCTCCTCCGCCTGTATGCCCAATGTTAAACTGCGACTGTCCCCTATACATTGAGGACGTGCCCAATAAATCCAATATTAGCCGCCGGTGCTATTGCGGGTCTGTATAAACTGTACATAGTGTATCTCATCCTCCGTCTGAGGCAACAGAAGTGCCGAGACCCGCTTTAGTGGCCGGCGTAATCCTACCTGCCCAAACCTTTCCCCTCTGGACGCCACACACTTTGCTGATACATTTCCAGGCCATGTCGCTTCACTCGTGACGTAGTGCATCGAAGTACAAAGTTTAGTGTGGCTAAGGCGAGCCACGCATTGTTACAGCGAAATGTCTGAGCACTTGGACGCTTCCGGAGGAACGCACTGCGTCACACTGTTACGAGCGTAGGCCTGAACTGCTCGAAAACCACACACGTTTCTATTTATATTATTACTTTTTGTCTCTGTATATGTTTCAAGCTTCGGGTACCCGCTGCGGCAACGGGCACGAAGCCATTTGCATCCATTCCCGAGACGCAACCCGACCCTCCCTAATCCGCTGGAAAGCTTGAACCGATTCACGGACTCTGTCGCAAGTATGAACACGCCAGCACACACGAACGGAGCATACAGACAAGAGGAAAAAAAAAGCCTAGAATCGCATCACACAAGACACACAATCGTTCCAGCCTCTGTAAGATAGCATCACGTTCCCTCTTTGTCCATCGCATGTCCCAAGTGAATGTATAATTCGTGACGTCATCGACCTAGAGACCCCCCCTCCCCCTGACGTCAGGCATAGCGAATGTAATACAGAGAGGCGTCAACCGCCGAACCAGATGACTGTACTGACTCCGTTGTTCATCGCGCCCCCTCCTAAAACCCCACTCTTCCATAAGGCGCGTGTCAACAAACTTTCCAGACAAATCTCGATGCCAGGTCAATGTGAAATGTAGTGTACCATCGAAACTGATCTCCATAAACGCGGCTGTGTTCGCCTCGGTCAAGAGTTTAATCAAACTTATGTGTCTGATGTGTGTCGCCTTAATGAGCTGTCACCTAAGCGGGTTTTCTTGTAGGCGTTAAAGGGCGTTAATGGGAACATTCAGGTTCCACCCACTGTCCTAACAGCAAAGTTCAGCGAAGTATATTTTGTTTTTCCCTCAATTGTACACCACTGATCTTTTTTAAATCACTGATACAATTGACACTGTTTATGTATCTTATCTGAATTATTATTCACCGAAGCGTCTACGCTCTTATTGGAGCGCATGGATTAACTTTCGGCTGCCAAAGACTGTGTCTTCTGTCTTCCTGGCACCTTCCGGACGCGGTACAGTCTCCTTGTAAAACATTTTTTTTAAATTTATTTCTTCGGGAGTTAGTTATTACCAAAGTATACCTGTGTTTTGTGTTTCGTCAAATGTGTAAAAAAGTGTTCGTTCACATCCAGAGTTTACACCTACAATGTTTTTTTCTTTGTAAACCATGACAGGGAGAAGTGGTCACTAACCTGGCTACGCCTTTCCCGGCTATATTTGTTCGCTCTGTCCATTATTTGCCCAGCACCACGTACTGTAACGCGCTGCCACTACATACATAACAACGCGAGCCCTCAACCCAAAAAATCACTAGAAATGCGATGTAAAGAGTGTTCTAAGCCTTCGATGAAGCCCTGTTGGCGGTGCGAACAGCAACCTCGCTAGAGGGCTCACAGATCGCACTTGTCTGGTACTAAGCCTAACATGGCGACTACGTGGAGCTGGGAAAGCTGTGTTTCCGCGCGCTTCCGAGCATTTATCTGTTTATTTTGCCCAAACTTATGTTCACTTACAATGTGCAAAGCTGTATTTTATGGAAGCAAGAGTGTCGCGGTCTTTGTCGTTTGTTTTTACGCGTAACTGCTCGGCACACCGAATGGGCCAGCCGCCCCTGAACTAGTCGCCTCACCACGCCACCTTTACCATTTCTTATATTCCGCTCTGCTTTCCCTGAATGTTTTTAACTTCCTCTAGCTCATTGTTTGCAGATACGGCAGCAGTGAAGGCGGGGCAGATTAGCAGACGTAGCTGTCGGAAAGATAAGAATGCAAGGGGTACGTTGGTGAGGTGGGCGTCTAAAGACCATTGTGTGTGCCGAGACAGAGGTGGACTGTGACAAGTAAAAAAAAAAGAAGGCTAGAGAAAGAATGTAATGAGACAGGTAGTACACGTTGGTTCTCATTGTATGCCTAACAGTGTCGACTGTTCCTTTCGCGAGGACACTTTTCGGCCGAGCCTCTTTCCCAGATTACCCCGACCCCACACCCCACCCGAATCCCCCATCGACTTGACGCCTACTGTTCCATACTTGTGTTCTTGAAGTCAAATAAAGTGTGACATTCAGCTGAGTGTAGTCGGTCTCTTAACGGTGACGCGCGGCAGTGACCATGCGTCTTTGTCGCGTCGACATCGCAACCATGAACAAGTCGGCGGCCTCTGGACCTTCCCCGCATCTGCCGCAGGTAACAACAGCTTTACAAAATGTCAGCCCTGCCCATAGTCAATCAATGTCCTTTATACAGAGAATTAGCACAAACGTCTTATCCAATAGCACTTAACCATTTTCGTGGCGCTAAGTACTTCTCGAGTGTTTCAGATGGTGGGCTTTCTCATATACCTCATAGACAACTTTTGGGTCGCTTATTTTAGGTAGGAAAGGAAAACCAGTAGATGATGAAGCCAAGTAAGGTATTGGGGACGTTTATTGTACTGTTTGTGTATTTAAATGTAGATTTGAAGAAAGCAAAAAAAGCAAAACAAAAAAATCAACTTTCCGATGGCAGGAACCAGGCCTGCATCTTTCGGAACCTATAGGTTAGTTGTCCTGTGGTCAACGTTTCCTTTGTCACATCTCTATCGCATTTTCTGCAACACATTTAAATAGTGCAAATAACGTCCCTTAAGCCTTTTTGCATTCATTATCCACTCTCTTCATTTAGGTTGTGTGAAATAAACGAAACGAAACGAGCCCTAAAAATTCTTTCTTCATCTTTTTCAAGGTTGGAAACTTGAACATCCTGGTAAATTTCGTCACGTGTTCTGACGTCATGCTCAGCCAACCATTATGTTTTAGGTACCAATGACGAATATTTATCTATAAGTATGCGCTTGCTTACATTAGTCGAGAAAAAAGCATAAACTGTACGAGCGGAAGTCGTCAGCAAGCACAAATGTTTTGTATAGGTGAACGGCAGACACCCTGTGGTTCTGTGAACAGAGCTGGCATTTTTTTTTCTTAAAATTGTAACCGAGTGTGCCGAATTTACATCTGCGGATGATTGATATGTGGGGTTTAACGTCCCAAAACCACTATATGATTATGAGAGACGCCGTAGTGGAGGGCTCCGGAAATTTTGACCTTTGCCTGCGCATGTTCTGCGCATTGCGCAGAACATGCGCTCACAAACATGCCCACATTTCATGTTTATTCGCTGGTGCCGTTAACGATTACGTCATACCATACTTGACGCCCAGAAATCGTAGTTATTGTATTACAAGTCAACAAATAGAAGCGTGTGCTCCTCTGGGAGCACATGTCTGACAGATCAACCTAAACAAAATGTAGGAGCACATTTGTGTTCTCTCATAGCGTAGACATCCTATGCGAGAGTATGCGGACGAGGAATAACAACGCCTGAAGTCCGCCACTGCCGGAAATGTTCCTCTTGACCAACAGCCGATCACGCACACAGAAACAGCGTGCAGTATGGGAGCGGATGCGGCGGCTAACACTGGTTCTAGTTTAGCGTCCTTCCACTGTTCTGCTTTGAAAGTGTGGAGGTCTGGGAAATTAGGCGACACAGAGGATACTGTGAGACGCTACCATTTTAGTCCATGTGTGCAACAGTATGCATCACGCCTAAAAGTTTGAATAAGCATTTATGAATATTTATTTAGTTATTTTTTATTTTTTACTGCCAGCTTCCATTGCAAGCCATAAGCAGGAATGGTTTGTACGGTTGTACAAAAGGTAAACGTTGCACAAAAGACACAAAAGTAACGAACTGTGGATACCCCTTGAGAAAAAACAAAAAAAAAACAATCGGATCTGTCTTGAACAGTATTGACAGCACGAGAAAGACCGGAAACAACAGAATGTTAAAAAAACACGAAATATTGCAGGTGAAAATGCTGGTGAGTAAATACATGAATAAAAAGCAAACACAAAAACAAAAAGTGTCGCTTTAAACAAGCAGTATATTCTAAAGACAGAGGAATGAAAAAGAAAACGTGACAAAAACGCGCTATAGAGCACTTGCTTACACAGTGGTCACCTCAGCAAGGGAAAAGGATATGTTTATTATTGCTTTTTTTATTGTATTGTATGCTATCTGCAATCCTCAGATAGTTCGGGAAACACCTTGAGTAATAGATTAGCTAGAGCATGGACAAACATGGTTGGGCTCTGCAGTACATATTCAGCTTGATTGATTGATATGTGGGGTTTAACGTCCCAAAACCACTATATGATTATGAGAGACGCCGTAGTGGAGGGCTCCGGAAATTTAGACCACCTGGGGTTCTTTAACGTGCACCCAAATCTGAGCACACATATTCAGCTAAGTCAAACGAAATATTTGTAGAATCACGTTGGCACTTCGCAGATCATCTGGTTCACGATTTCAAACGAAATAACACATTAGCACATACGGCGAAAACATCAAATTAAGTTGCACATACCACAAAACCGGTCATATAGAACATCATTCAGCATGACATCGCTGACGATCGAAAACAAAAAAAAGGTATATGGCACTGGAGCGGCGGATCCATTCTCCGTGCTTCAACAGTGGCAACCAGACTGTGGACGATGCGGCACAAGAGGGGAGCCAACACGCGAAGGCAACTAAAGGTGGGTTCACTTGTCATAATAAAGGTGTGACCATTTCGTGCGGTAAACTTTGACTATAGATAAATTCCGCCGCACTTACGTCACGAAAATGTGGTGTAGCTGTCTTGGTAGGCAAAAGACGCTTTGCCTACCGCAGTTTCTGCTGCGTTTTCAATCGTGCATGTGGTGTTATCAGTCAAGCAACGAGAAAAAAAAATTGGCAGATCCCCAGTACAGTGGAAATCGATGATATGCGAAGCATGAATGAGGAAGGTTGATACGTCACTCTAAAATCAGTACAATGTTATGAGGTGGAGGTAAATGATGCCGTACGTGACTTACGTGTCATGATTATCATGTTTGGATGTGTCGTTTACCTTCATTATCTATTCACGTCACGTGATACCAAGTTTAGTACACGTGGAGCTAGTGAAACGGCCGCGAGCACGCTATGAGCGTGGCATGTTCTCATTTTCTTAAATGGCACCCTTGTCAGCGTTATCATATTTGCACCAGTCATATACTTTCGTCATCTATTGACGTAACGTTAAACCCAATTTTAGTATATGTGGAGTTAGCGAAACGGTCGCGAGCACATCATGAAGGGCCCAGTATACTCCAAGGGAGCGTTGACGCGCGCGCACGCTGGGCATAGCGACGCTACGTTAGCAAAACGCGAGCACTCTATAGTCTGACGCCAGGCGCGACCAGCGTCCATCGACGCGTCCCGATGGCAACTGGCACGAAATGCGACATGCTGCATTTAGCGCCGATGCGTTACCCAGACAGCACTGCGTCTGCCTCTATTCTTGACGGAGGGACGCCGGACGCGCTTAAACGCGCATGCGCCAAAGCAACGCAGCGGGGCGCGCACCTGCGTGTATACATGGCAAGACCGGCGCCTGGCGTGGCAACGTCGGCGAGCACGTACACCACGTCACGTCGAAATGTATTAGCGTCTTCACTGTGGTATGTAGTCATGTTCTCGCATGTAGTCATGTTGTTACATGACACGCATCTCATCTTTATCATATTTGCACCAGTATCATGCCTTCGTCATCCATTCACGTCCCGTAATACGAAATTTTGTATGTGACGCTAGTGAAATGGCCGTGAGCGCATCATGAGCGTGGCATGTAGTCATGTTGTTACATGACACGCATGTCATGATTTTCATGTTAGGGTCAGTCGCTTGTGTTCGGCATGCAATCATGTCATACCATACCAGTTTTGCAACATGCCATGTGAACAAAACCACCGCAAGAGCTGCCGGACCATGAAATGTAAATTATGACATTTATGACATACATGTCATGATTTTCATGTTATTACTAGTCATATATGTTCTCCACACAGTCATGTTATGCTATACCAAGTTTGGTATTGACATCGACACCATTATCGAAACGGCCAGGAGAGCTAAAAGTCGTAGGCGGCTAGATAGATAGATGTCATTGATGCTGCCTTCTGAAGTCGAGCGCGATGTTGAAGTCTAGTCACACCTGATGTCCACACACAGATGTCATCAGCATAAACGGAAAGTCGTACGCTGCTTGGTTGCTTGCCAACTAGTCCAATGAGTGTTAGGTTGAACAGCGTCGGGCTTACCACTCCGCCTTGCGGGACTCCTCGGCTACATACTCGGGTGTCGGGCCATTCTTCGTGTGCACAAGAAGTGACCTATTCTGTAGCTCTGAACCCACATATATTGTAAGGCAGTAGCAGCGTTGGGGTCTCGACGGCGTTTATTAGGCCGAATCACCTGATCAACGCTTCGAATTAAGACGACGTTTTTTGTGATTATGATTATATACAGATGAAGAAGATGAAGGTCAAACGCTGTGAATATTGTGCTTACACTAATTTCCCCCTCACGCGGAAGCGGCCAATGTGGCCTCTGTTTATGACGGTGGTGTACGCCGCACGAATGGTTTTAAGCGCGACACGTGGACAACCTCCGTACCACGAAAACTGTCGTCGGAAGGCATAACAGCAGGGGTTACTCAGTAGTTAACATCAGACGTCTGCTCGACTATAGCGTAGGGGCAGATGAAACGTGAGTGAAACATCACACTAGCCGGGAACCCGAGTTGGGGTTCACAACAGTTCTTCGTCTCCAGTATTGAAGTGAACTACGCGGTGGACGCCATCGTAGCGAGTCTTCCGCTCTTGTTGGCTTGCCTGTGTATTGAGGCGGGTGCGTAGGCGACAATCGGCCAGGCGAGAGATCAAGTGCTCCCTCGATGACGATGACGCGTTCACAGGAACGTCAAAAAAGGAGATGTCGAGCGGAGATGTTGGTTGACGGCCAGAGACGAGAAAGAATGGGGAGTAGCCCGTGGTGCGCTGCGTAGCGGTATTGTACGCAAAAGTCACGAATGGCAGGATGGTATCCCAGTTGGTGTGGTCGGCGTTGATATACATAGATATCATGTCGGTCAAAGTTCGATGGATGCGCTCTGTGAGGCCGTTAGTCCAGGTATGGTAGCTGGAAGTCGTCTTATGAATCGTATTACTGCGTGGAGGACTTGCTCGAGTAGTTTCGAGAGAAACGCCTTGCCGTTGTTGCTCAATAGGATGCGTGGTGCCCCATGTCTTAGAAAGATTGCCTCCAGAAAAAATGTGGCAATGTCCTCTGCTGATCCTGAAGGAAGTGCAGCTGTTTCGGCGTACCTTGTTAAGTGGTCAACTGCTGTGACAATCCAGCGCTTGCCACAAGCTGATATTGGTAGTGGTCCGCAGAGGTCAATGCCAATGACATCGAAGGGAGCATCAGGACACAGGAGAGGTTGTAAGAGACCGGCCGGGGAGCAAGTGGGTCGCAAGCTGCGTTGGCAGAGTGAGCATGACGCCACATATCGCGCTACGCTGGTGGAAAGCCCAGGCCAGGCAAAACGACTGCAGATGCGTTCATACGTTTTTTTTGAAAACCGAGATGACCAGCCTTGGGGTTGTCGTGAAACGCCTCGAAAATCTGCGCCCTTAGGGAACGAGGAGCAACAGGAACCCAGCGCTGTCCTTCTGGGTGGAAGACAAAGCGGTAAAGGATTGGGTTTTCAGTCTTGAAGTTTCGCAGCTGTCGATGGGCGCGGGCGTTGGGAGGACGAGAGGAGCCTTGAAGGCGCTGCATTATAGAGCGACAGTAAGTGTCGCTGCGTTGGTGGGATGCCAACGTCTCGTTGTCGAGGGCAGAAAGAAAGTCGACAGTGGTGAGTGAATGAACAGACGGAGGTACTTTGATGGGTTCACTCACAGTTGGCGACAGGCCAGGAGTGCCTGGTGAGGATGATAAAGGACAGCGGCTAAGGGCATCGGCATCGTTGTGTTTCTTGCCGGATTTGTACGTAACGTCAAACTCGTATTCTTGGAGACGAAGTATCCAGTGACCAAGATGTGCAGACGAATTCTTCAACTTCGACAACCAGCACAAAGCGTGGTGGTCAGTGAGGACGGTAAAGTGGCGGCCGTGAAGATATGGTTCAAACTTCTCGAAGGCCCAGAATATATTGTGCTTACAATATATTTTTGCCACCGAGTTATACTCCTTCTAATGCGCTTAGAGTGGCTTCGTGGGTGACATGGTCATAAGCCCCTTTCATGTCAAGAAACAGAGCAGCAGATACCCGTTTGCAGGCCTTCTGGTGCTATACATATGTGACCAAGTCAACTACATTGTCAATTGATGAGCGGCCTCGTCTGAACCCGGACATGACATCTGGATATATTTTGTAGAGCTCTAAGTACCATACGAGACGCGTTAAAAACATCCTTTCCATAACCTTTCTCACACAGCTCGCGAGGGTAATCGGGTGGTAAGAGGAAATGTCCAAAGGTGACTTGCCGGCTTTGAGAAGTGGAATCAGGCGACTTGACTTACTATCCTGTGGAACCATGACAATTTGCCAGGAGTCGTTGTATAACCGCAAGAGTGCCTTCCGAGCTTGATCTCCCAAGTGACACAGAGCGCGGTAGGTGATGCCTTCAGGTCCTGGCGCTTAAGAACATCTACACAAAGCAAGCGCAGCCTTTAGTTCTTCCATTTAAAATGAACACTCCATTCAAGGCTCATGTGTGGATACAGAACAGTCGGGCATCTTCATCCCAGTTTAATTTGCCCCTCAGGCAATCCTTCGACAGAAAGATTCTGTGACGTCAATCTCTTCGCAGCGTAAGTGAAGTGCCAGAAATTTAAGTGGGTAGCGCTGAGTAATGGTTGTACGAAGACCCCGGAAAGTTCTCCAGATTAGCGAGAGAAGCTTTCTGGTATCCAAATACTTGCAAAAAGATGCCCATCATCGCTTATCCAACTTGTCCATGTGACGCTATAATTTCTTTTGTGTGCGTCTGGCCACTCTGAGAACATCAAACAACTTCGTGCGTCTACAACGTCGTTCTGCACGACAACGAATCGCTCGGAGTTTCTAGAGTTCAATTTGCATATCACTGCGAGATGAGCTCAGCGGAAACGAACGCACGGTGGACTGTAGGGCACTCTTCATTGCGTACTCTAGGTTAAAGGGTGAGCCGCCAACATAGTCATCCATGATTAACTTGAATTTTTGCCAATCGGTGCTCTGGACGGCTCTGGAGGACTTGAGACTTGGAAAGCCGTCAATTTTCAGGTATGTTTGGATGTGGTCATTACCCCTTGTTCCCAAATCCGAAAACCAGTGCACTCTTCTGGCTAACGAGCGTGAGACGAAAGTGAGGTCCAGGAAACTATTATAGACAGATCCACGCAGATAAGTAGGGCTGCCGTCATTCACGAGGATAAGTTCACATTCAGAAGCGAAATACACTAACTGCCTACCTCTAGTGTTGACCCTGGAGCTTCCCCATAAGTATTGGTAGGCATTGGAGTCGCCAGTTATCACCCATATGGCTGGAGAGTTGAATTCAAAATTCCGCACAAACGCTTGCGGTCTAGACGACTTGATGGAGGTAAGTAGGCTCCGATGATTGTGAATGTGGTCTTCTTGTTTTTTTTTTTTTTTTTTTTTTGCTGTTAGGCAAACGTACTGGCTTTCTTCGTCAGGGGTTACGGGGTGATGAGCATAAGTGAAGTCGCGCCGTATGAACACAACAACCTTGCTGCGCTCTCCGTGGGTAAAAGACATAAAGCACTCATATCCAGACAGTCTGATGTGAGCTGACAGGTTTGGTTCACAAATCCCAATTATAGAGAACTGATTCGCCAATACATATTGCCGGAAGTCGGACATACGCGCCCTAAACCCTCTGGCATTCCATTGAAGCACAGATGCATTCTTGACCTCCTCTCGAAAGCAAAGCGAAAATCGGGGACGCTAAGACGTAGTGGCAGCTTTACAACGCGCCCGATCGGGAAGGCTTTTTTTGCTTCCAGCTCTGATGGGCACGCAGGAGCAGTCATTCTCATCAGCATGCAGCGGCAGTCCCAACCTCCTAGCAGTAATGGGTAATACATAGTTTTGCAACAACGTACGCAAAGCTTTGCATGCGCGTAGCCCATGCGTCACGCGCAAACTTCTTGCGGGCTCCCGTTAAGCGACGCCTGCAAGCTTTGCGTGTGGTATTCTAATACTCTCTAATGATGCGCTTCATCGTCACGTTACGACGAACAGCCATTACGCGATGGCAGCTGACCAACAATCCCTCGTCAGACCCTCACAATTAATAAAGGACAGCGCCAATTTTAGGGATCTTTATTTGTTAGGCACAATGTTAATGAAAATAGACAGACAATTCCAAGGGAAATTACAGACATGCGGCACCACTATAACATGCTTTTGCTGCGCTGTTTTTTTTTTTATTCAGACGCAGCTAAGTTATGAGGCAAGTGTTTCGATCTAGCGAATGAAGTCAATTCTTAAGTGGGTTCAGGTTCGGCGCAAGGGCTGAGTAGAACGTATATCCAAAATGTACGCTGCTTGCGATCCCCGAGAAACGTATACGCGACGGTTTGTCGAAGGCGACGATCGTATGACAGCTTGGCATTTCTTTCCGCCCCGGCGAACGCTTCGAAACCGAATACTGACAGCGGGAAAGCACGTGTCATTCGAGAGATAAGCTTCCCCGACGCTTCATACGTGTACCACACTTGCAAGAGAGTATACAGCGCCGACAGCTTTGAACAGTTGATTGATTGATTGATTTGTGGGGTTTAACGTCCCGAAACCACCGTATGATTTTGAGAGACGCCGTAGTGGAGGGCTCCGGAAATTTCGACCGCCTGGAGTTCTTTAACGTGCGCCCAAATCTGAGTACACGGGCCTACAACATTTCCGCCTCCATCGGAAATGCAGCCGCCGCAGCCGGGATTCGATCCCGCGACCTGCGGGTCAGCAGCCGAGTACCTTAGCCACCAGCTTTGAACAGTCACCGGAGCACCCGCGGCTGCTGCAGCAGCGACACGCGTGGTGGTAGTGGTTAGAAGATCAGAAAAGGCACCTAATTTCTGCAACCCGGTCGGGAGCACGGCGCAGTGCCTACAGCGACACGCGTGTGGTGGCATGGCGCATATGTTTTGGAGCTTCTACCGGCGGCCGCTAGGGCGCTATAGGCGGAACCGAAAGTCAGCGAAGAAAAATGTTTCTCATCCCCCCCCCCCTTTTTTTTTAAACTATAATTTCTCTGCATTAGTAATTTTCCGCAGTTCAACTTTCATTCTGCTGCAAAACACCACCAGTAAAATTGTCGTTTGGCATCTCTATGAGCACTTAAATGCTTTTCACCACCACTGACATATTTTTCGAGTAGAGGCAGACCTTTTCAAAGGGCGTTGAAAGCCCCCGCCCCTTAAGATCGAGTAAAATGAATGTCTTTTCGTCCCTCAACAATAATCGTCATCTATCCTGCGTTGATTTCCTTGCATTGTCCACACACACCTGGCAGTTTTAAGGCACGGACCGTACGTGCACGCTATAAGCGTGTTATGGCATTTTTGATATAGAAGTGGTGAACGCCGAGTTTTCAAGAAAGGAGGTGCAAGCGAGCCTGATGATGATTAATGTTGGGGGACAAGAAGACACCCTTTTTACTCCATCTTTTTTGAAGAGTGCGTTCAGTAGAAGGGCCACAAAATGGAAACACCCGTACGAAATAAAAAAAAAATGCAGGAGTTTAAGGAAAGATGAGAACTTGAGGAAATGAAAAGGTCGTGAACACAGGTGCCATTGGAGTCTAGGTTTCGACAACGACCCTCGTATTCTCTTCGCAAGCAGACTTGCGTAGCAGCCAAGTCTGCGAGTTGAAGCGCGTGCTCCAGGGACACTCCGCGTTCACGAATCTCCACGAGATGATGATTGATTTGTGGGGTTCAACGTCCCAAAACCACCACATGATTATGAGAGACGCCGTAGTGGAGGGCTCCGGAAATTTTGACCACCTGGAGTTCTTTAACGTGCACCCAAATCTGAGCACACGGGCCTACAACATTTCCGCCTCCATCGGAAATGCAGCCGCCACAGCTGGGATTTGATCCCGCGACCTGCGGGTCAGCAGCCGAGTACCTTAGCCACTAGACCACCGTGGCGGGGCGATCTCCTCGAGTGCTCCTTAGATGATTATTTATGTTACGCCATGGTGTGCGAAGCAATGTTACATCTCATAAATGAGGACGTAAGTGGTAAATGAAGAATATTTTAAGGTGTATTTTTACGAAGACAATTTTTTTTTCTAAAGAAAAAGGCGGTAAAGGTGCCCGCAGTGGTGGGAAGAATCGAAATACATTACTCGAACCTAAGCGGCGTAAAAAAATATTTAGCTTGAGGATACTCGCGACAGAGCCCTTACAGTAGTCCGCCGCCGTGGAGCAGTGAATACGGTTCACGGCTGCCGACCAGAAAGTCGCTGGTTCGATCGCGGCTGCCGCATTTCGATGGGGGCGAAATGCCACAAAACCCGTGCACCGTCCCTATTGAAACGATCCGTATGCGATGTCCAATAATTCCGTATGTTTCTGTAAGAATACATATGTTTCCTATATATTTCCTATATATTTCCGTAAGATTCTTACGGAAACATACGGAATTATTGGACATCGCATACGGATCGTTTCAATAGGGGTGCGATGTCAGTGCACGTTAAACGACGTCAGATGATCGAAATCTCCGGAGCCCTCCACAAACGATAAGCTTCGTAATCACATCGTCGCGTTGATGACGGCGTGCTTCCCGGTGCCCAAACTGACAGAAATGCAGGCTACGTCATTGCTAAACTTGAGGAGAGTCTGTTGGGCGAACTTGTGCTCCAAATTGGTCGAAGAAACAACTCTAGCACAGTAGAAAATAGCGCGGCCGAACGGCGATCGTCAGAGTGTCTAAGGAGCTGACAAGACAATTGCTTACCTTGTCGTTGCGTGGCAACATAGTTGAGCTTCAGGCTGGCGAACGGCTAGTCTTGGTAACGTGCACAATGTTGAAGTGGGTGAAGCCGTAAGAACATTGCAGTCACGCTCCTTCCCGAACGTACCACGTTGCAACAGGCTCCGTGCAGACGAAATTCGTGAAGGCGCCTCTAGCGTTCAGAAGCGCCGATTTGGAAGTATGCTTTCTCGGCCGCTCTCGCATGAGGGAGCAATGGCGGTACGACACCCTTTTTCGACGCCAATACTTTTCGCGCATGGCCAGTGGTCAGAGCGACGGTCCGTGCGCGTTATCAACGCGATCAGCCAGCCGCAAGTGTTGGACGATAAGAATAGCATAGCGTAAGGCCGTGACTGGGCAATCGCTGCTGTCGTCCGTTTCAAACTGCCGCCGAGTTTCGCTACCGCGTTAGCCAGGGGGCGATAAGCTGTGATCGTTTGGGGAGCCAAGTGTAACTTCCGTTGTCGCTTTCACCAAGAAGTTGATGTGGCCAAGCGAGCCTAAGGCCGTGTTCTCCTGATTCCAAAAAAAAAAAGCATACAGCACTAACGTTACGGTTTTCTCCCGGCTGCTAACAGTATACCGTCCTTTGAAACCAAACGGGAACGAAAACGCCTCAAGCGTAACATAAAAGCTTGATTGATTTGTGGGGTTTAACGTCCCAAAACCACCATTTGATTATGAGAGACGCCGTAGTGGAGGGCTCCGGAAATTTTGACCACCTGGGGTTCTTTAACGTGCACCCAAATCTGAGTACACGGGCCTACAACATTTCCGCCTCCATCGGAAATGCAGCCGCCACAGCCGGGATTTGATCCCGCGACCTGCGGGTCAGCAGCCGAGTACCTTAGCCACTAGACCACCGTGGCGGGGCGTAACATAAAAGCACGTCGAAGTGACATGCCACCACTTGCGTGATCTTGATCCAGCATCCTGTCAAGCATAGAATTTGTCACAAAAATACCTAGAAGAAAATCGGCGCCACCGTTCATGCGAATTTCTGAAGGGGCCTCGTTGGAGCGTTGGGAGTGGCGGTATATCTGTCTGCGAGGCTTGTGTTGACTATAGTGTGTAGCGAGGCTTCGGCTCCGAAGTGGATACGACAGTGCGCAAATAAAGCTTCTCTAATACAAAACTTTTATAAACGGATTTCGATTGATTGACATGTGGGGTCCAACGTCCCAAAACCACCGTATTATTATTGGAGACGCCGTAATGGAGGGCTGCGGAAATTTCGACCACCTGGGGTTCACATGCACCCAAATCTAAGCACACGGGCCTACGGCATTTCCGCCTCCATCGAAATTGCAGACGCCCCAGCCGGGGTTCGATCCCGCGACCTGCGGGTCCGTAGCCGAGTACCTTAGCTACTAAACCACCGCGACGGGGCTATAAGCGGATATCGTTCACGCGTATTGTATTCTAGAGTAAAATCACACTCACTTTGACGGCACAACCAAACGATGAAAGAAAGAAACAAATGACATAAAATGGCAGTACAAACGCTGGCTTTGTCGTCTGCAGGCCAAGTTCTGGGGCCGTTGGTTAAATTTTACGCTTCGTAAAATTGTACATTGACGCAGAAGTTTTAATTGTTAAAAAAAACATGTTTCTAAGATGGCAAAACAAACATTTTTACGAGCTCTTTTAGTGAGAAATCAACCATTTTAACATGAAGCCAGACACGTTTTCGATGCATACAAATGTGAGTCACTTAGAAGCTCACATATCCCGGCATTCCCTTGCATCCAGCAGCGCCACTAGCGCCAGATTTCCCTCTAGGTAATTTTGTGAAAAACTCTACTGTCAAGTTTTTCGCCATGGCCGCTTTGGCACTGAAGGCAGAGCGAGACTGTGGCGGCTGCTAACGTGTGCACGGTGCCTACATCGTGGTTTTTGAAAGTAAAAACCAATAATAATAATAATAATAATAATAATAATAATAATAATAATAATAATAATAATAATAATAATAATAATAATAATAATAATAATAATAATAATAATAATAATAATAATAATTTCAGTGCAACCAAAAATAAAGGAGGCGGCGTGCTCATTGCCATAGACAGCTCACTGAAATCTGTTAGACGGAAACACCTGGAGAGAGAGAGAGAGGTAAATAGAAAGGAAAGGCAGGGAAGTTAACCAAGCTTGGCTCGGTTGGCTACCCTACACTTGGGAAGGGGGAAAGAGGGAATAATGGAAAGGAAAGAGATAGAAAAGACTATAATCTTTCGAAGAATCTACGTGGTCAGAAATAAGCCTGGAGCGCCGAGAAAAATTGTTGACTGGATGCTTCTATTCACCGCCCAGCATTTCCCCTGCATTGTTTCATGTTGCCATGTCTTCCATTGAAAATGTGATTTAGTCTAAAAGTGGGCAAAAAGTTATTGTGCTTGATAACTTCAATGTGCCTCGAATTTACTGGATCACGCTTACCCTTTTTTGCATTGTAATTACTCAATCGAGAAAAAGTGCAGTCTGTTCTTGGATTTTCTGGTGATTAATTTTCTACTGCCACATAACACAGTCATCAATTGAAAAGAAAACGTCTTGTACCCCTGTCTGTCAAGTGACGAACCCGTTGAAGTTTGACACTCCGACATCTCTCTTGTTCGTCCTCACCCGCCACCTAATGTAAGGTTATCTGTATGTGCCGAAACTAAGAGCCACAGAAGTCGTTTTAACCAATCTCCAAGACAGAGAGAATAAAATGAGGGAAAGGCAGGGATTTTAACCAGAAATCGGAGCATCCGGTTTGCTACCCTTAACTAAGAGAAGTGACAACGGCGAAGAAAGATGGGCAAGAAAGCAAAGAGCGAAATAGACGCGCGAAAAAAAAAAGTGAGCTGGGGTGCATTAGCCTATTCAATAGGCCACTACATCGCAACAAGTTCAATAAGGCATTCACTGATTTTCTGTGCGAAGACAGATTTGCTTTCATGAGACGGGACTACACGAGCTCTTATCATTACGTGTCAGCCGTTTATTGGTGCCAGGTTACAGACGAACCAAATGTTGATGACCAAATTGAGGAGTTTACGGAACTTGTATTAAGCCGAATGCATAAGTTTATACCGCAACATGCACCTAAACGTCTTAAATATCCCAACTGATTTTTCCCTGAACGTATAAGCACACTGAAGCATAAAGAAGGCTAAATGTTCTCCATTCAGAAAGCGGAAGCAAGAGTTCAGCTTTTTCCGAGCTCTCTCTAAACACCTATATAAACTGGGCTGCAGTTCATACATTCTATTAGAAAAAAAATCTTTCTGACCGGCCAGCTGATTTTTCGGAAGTATCTACGCAAACGGTCAAGCAAAAGCAGGGAGTCCTTCAGGCTACTGGAGTCGGACGGTGTCGAAGTGCATGTCGTGACTGATTGTTTTGCCACGCAATTTTTATCCGTTCGTAAGGCATCTGATTTTAGAACTACAGCTCAAGGCAGTTAATTCGCACTTCTAGTGGTCTACCGCTGGATTAAAAACTAATCTGCTTATGCATTAAGCACTCAAAACGATCCTTATCGTGGGGCCCAGATGACATCCCTTCCGCCATACTAAAGGCTCATGGTAGTATATCTGCCCCAGTACTGACTACAATATTTACAAACCGTCTGAACGCTTCCAACTTTCCTGGAATGCGGAAAACTGCGCGTGTTTTTCCAGTGTTCAAGTCGGGCTGCAAAACTGGTGTTTTTACTTATCGCCCGATTTCTTCACTGTTTGCCCCATCAAAGACGTTTGAGCTGGCTCATCATCTCCCTCATCATCTCCCTCATCATCTCCCTCATCATCTCTATGGCCGCTCAACTACCACAAATCTCGCTAGTTTCATGACGCAAATTGCTTCACACATTTCTCAGAGAGGACAGGTTGACGTAGTCTACTGTGACCTGAGCAAAGCTTTTAACGCAGTCAGCCACTCATTGTTTTTGGTTAAACTTGCAAACTTTGATGTTGAGTCGTCTGTTGTGAATCTCCTGCACAGCTATCAGCTTAACTAGATCATGTTAAGTCGCCGTAAATGGCCAAACGTCTCTTTTGTACAAAGTCACTAGTGGAGTCCGTAAAGGGTCGGTATTGGGCCCACTCTTATTAATTTACGTTAACATTGTCTCCTTTGCAATTCGTTATTCTTTTTCCTTGCATGCTGATGACGTCAAGATATTTAAGGAAATTCATTCGGTTAACGACTGTTGCTCGCTGCATTCAGATTTTTGCTCTTTCTCCAAATGGTGTGATAACAATGCCCATGGTGTGAATACCTCAAAGACCAAATTGTTGAGTACATATCGTAAAACATACATCTTGTCATTTCCATACTGTGTCAATAGCATGTCTTTATTTAAGGTTTACGAGTTCAGTTATTTTGGGGTTCTTTTTGATAGCATGCTAAATTTTTTTGCCCACACCTATCGTGCATCCACGCATGGCCTTCGTTTTCTCGGCTGTGTTTGTAGAATCCCTCGATAATTCAGTTCCCTTACAGCCTTTCACAAGTTGTACACTACAATTTGTCTTCCTAATCTTGGATATGCATCTGTGATCTGGAATGTCATTGCTCAGTCTGTCAGTGATGCCTTTGAGCGTATCAAGAAAAAAAGATCATAAGCATTTACAATCATCGATTCAGTGGAATTGACACTGGATATCGTTCCAACACTGGCAGATTATTATCGATGTCATCAGACTCATCACTTCACTGCCGCCAAAATCGCGCTGACCTATTATTTCTTTACAAACTAGTTCACGATATCAAATCTTGCCCTTTACTTCTTGGTTGTGTCAATTTTCGGATTTCGCGTAAGCTAACTAGAGAGAATTGACCATTTAGAGTACCTGCCGACATCTTTCAGCACTGTACTGTTCAGAGAATAGAAAATCTTGATAATGTTACCTTTGAAGATCTTGATGTTTTTCAGAATCCACTGTAATTGTTTTTATCTCAGCTTTGCACTTTCTCAAGATAATTTTTCACAATGTACAGATTCTTCCCTTTTCCGCTTTTCAGGAAAGTTTATAGTTGTGTATATTCCCCTTTATTTTTCTCTTTTTCCATGATTCTCGTCTGGTTTTTATTTTAATCTTGCCACTTAGCACTGACCTATTTTTCCGTGTGTTGTGGCATTCTTTATTTGATTTTTCTGAAGAGTGTATCTATTGTATAGTTTATATGTATTCTCTTATTTTTGCATGCGCCTGCACTAAGACGTCATGTTTGTTCCAGGGCACGTTAAATGATTGCTTGATTGATTGATCGATTGATTGTCTACTGTGAGTTTATTATTTTCATGGTAAACCTCAAGAACGTATACAAGAACTGACGTTCCAACAAGTGGAAAGGACGCGCGATGTGAATCCAGTCTTGCCTTCCGGGAATATGGCATATGCTCGTTGGGAGTTTTTGTTATTCCTGTTCTAACGCACCGAGTGGTGATCACGTTAACCACTCTCAAAAGCGCTTCCCGTACGCTTCGTTCTCCCACATAGCTTCTCTGAGCTGTTATAGTTTCATCGCTTTAATCGCACGAAGATAACCTCCGCGGTGTCCCACGCGGCGAGGGCGCTGGCTTCGCTTTCCTGAAAAACGCCGTCTCCACTCGCACTTATAATGCTCCAAGTCATTAACAAAAAAGAACCAGGGAGGAGGGGGGGGGTAGAAAAAAAAATAGAACAGAGTACGCGGTGCGAGTCATTCGAAATCAGTCTGGAAAACTTACTGAAAGACCACCACGCCGTTCCGCACACACGTCATCAGCGGGTTCCAGATTTTCATATTTTTCTTCGCAGTATATTAGCAAAACCAGCGCCCCGCCGCAGGCAGCGCAACTCTGTAATTAGGAGCAAATTAAGAGCGGACGAGGTGTCGATACGGGCGCGCGATTTTCGCGCGTTTTTTTTTTTTTCGCAGCTACACACCCGTGCGTCGGCGAAGCGATGAAAAATTGAACGCTCGCGCGTTCCTTCGCATGCGTTGGGAAAAATTACGGCAGAAAAAAAGACAAAGAGAGCAGCCGGAAAGTGGGTAAAACAGCAGAACGGTACCAGCTGCCGAGCGAGTATGTCGAGTCTCTTCGCGTTTAACTCTTTTCCGCACCCGGAAACAAAGCGCCGTCCTAATGATCGGGACAAAACTGTCAGAAACTCATTAACGAGCTTCAAAAGCGCGCGCTATAGCTGCGCCACGTCAGCTGTGCATCTTTGTTTTCACCAGCTTTTCTCGCTTCTATATAGATATAGTGAGAACGCACGAGCTAGCGAAACTTGGCGTCGACAGCGGATAAAGCGTTAGAAGGTGCGGCGCTGTAAGCGTGAAAAAAAGAAATACAGAGAGAGCGCGTAAAATGAAAAGACGAGAAGGTACAGAGGCTACAGCAGCGACGGGACTGGGAAAGCCAGCCACAGCCGAAATCGGAAAGTTGACGACTGAAACAATTACCGCGTGGAAGAGAGAAAGAAGGAAACTGTGGAAACGAGGAAGGAATGGCAGTATATAGGTGTGCAACGATTTGCTGATATTAATTGAACCACTCAAGCCATACGCAGCTCTCCGAAAGAGTTGCGCGCGCAGAAAAAAAAAAGGGGGGGGGGGAGAGAGAAAGGAAGACGAGCGAAGTCGGGAATTAAGGAGAAAATTCAGTAAAACGAGCCTTCAATCCATGCCCTCTCTTAATCGCAAACACCCCACGTTACTTGTTTTTTTTTTCCCTTCCCTTTCTCAAGCCCAGTGACTGTCACGTGGTTTGAACCGCGTCCCGTTAACGAGGGGTATATACCAGCGAGCGAGCGCTACACCAACTGAGCTGCGACTGTTTCTGTACAGGCCCGCACCGAGCGATTGGTTTGCTTCTGTCCATTTCTTTTACGTTTCGCCTCCACTTCTTTACTGTTCTGTTCGCGTTCCATTCGATCTTTGTCGAGCGCAGTCGCCGAAGTTGTGTCCTCTCGTTAGTAGTCGGCGAAAACGAACACGGCCGCCATTTCACCGAGGTGCGTGCCATACAAAGCAGGTTTAAGTGGCAGGAGATGCGCGTGGAATGAAGTAACGCGTTAACATTGACAGCAAAGAAACGCGGAAGGAAGTAGCTACGCTCTGTTCTTGCAATCTGCAGGGATGCATTTCGCCTTGAATGAAGAAGCATTCAAATGAAGCAACATACAAACAAGCAGTGCTACAGGTAAAAGTCTACGGGCGTGAACACACTTAAGGTAGGGGGTGGCCCACCTAATATATCGCCCCGCCGCGGTGGTCTAGTGGCTAAGGTACTCGGCTGCTGACCCGCAGATCGCGGGATCGAATCCGGGCTGCGGCGGCTGAATTTCCGGTGGAGGCGGAAATGTTTTAGGCCCGTGTGCTCAGATTTGGGTGCACGTTAAAGAACCCCAGGTGGTCTAAATTTCCGGAGCCCTCCACTACGGCGTCTCTCATAATCATATGGTGGCTTTGAGACGTTAAACCCCACATATCAATCAACCTAATATATCGTCTTAATCCTGCGTTATGCTAGTAAGGGGATTAGGTCACGAAGAGCGGACACGATATCCTGTCCCCCGTGTAGATCTCAAACACTTAGCGCAATAAATCTTTTTTAATTTGCTATGAAGTCACTACGTGGCCTTAAGGGGCCACTCACCAGGGTCCCAAAATACGAAAAAAAAAAAGAGCGCAATATTCTTTCCTGATATTTCTCGTCCTTCGTGGTGCACTGTGACGCAGACAGTAGTTCCCGTGACGTCACAGCGCACATTTTCCCTATTCGTTGATATACGCGAAACATCACGTGATTTCTTTCCTGCACTGCCCTACAATGCAGCCGCCAATCTGTTCTTTTTTTGTCTGGCATGAATATTGTGCACAATCAACCGATATAACCTCAACCTTTTTTTCTGTTTACAACTGCGCAAGCGGCGATAACAGCGTGCCGCCGAGAAGCGCGAAATCCCGATAGGCTATAGCGCTTAGTGCTGATATTGTTCTCGTGCATTCAAGAACTAAGGGGCAAGGAGGATGCGTCCTGTGTATGAAGGAGAGGAGAAAATCACCCCCTCGGCTTTAAACACGGGGTAGTGAGCGGCCCTTTAAGGGAATAGGCGCTGTAACGTGTGTGCCTTTTGTAATGAGTGACGGGCTTAAAACCATGAAGTCGTTACGATAATCCCATGTTCTGACGCCCAATGACAACGTACGCTTGTACCACGCATTATTACTGCAACATTTCATGATGTATTGTGGAGCACGTATACGGGACGCGCGAGTTTGTGAAGCACGAAAGTTACTTTCACTGCATCTCCAAGCAGATGAAGTTATTTTCGCTGTATTCACAATCAGACGCGCGACTGTGTGGTAAAACGTCTGTTGCCATGCAAACAACTCGGGTTCCAACCCCCCTCGGAGCTAAACGACCCGGGTTCGCCCCGAACTCTGGCCAAGGATTTGTTTATCATCGATTTTATATTCATCGTTCTCGAATTTTCGGTCACGAATAACATGATTTCTCGCTCAAAGCCAACGACCCTGAGGTCAGCATTTCTGCGAAACGACCTCCTTAACACTGTCTCGTTAATAATTACTGCCGGATTTGACGTCCGAAAACAGCGCTATGTTTATGACATTCACCGTAGTAAGGGGCATCGCACATTTCGAACACCTGGCGATCTTAACGTGCACCTATGTCCAAGTACGTAGACCTGAATCGAAAATGCCATCACCGCGGCCGGGATTCGATTTCTCGACCCGCAGTCCAACACCATGCATAACCTAGAAGATAACCGTGGGGAGTTGATACGTATATAGATGAATACAGACTGATAAATAGCCAGCCAGCCTCCGAGATCAGAGGCAGTGGAAGCTTTCAAGCACCTCCCTTGGTTTGCACGGCCTCCATGATCGGGGCGCATTCGACCAAGCGACAATGCAATGAGACGACGTCACTGTGTGAAGCCAGTTATGCGCCGATTGAGTTGATGCCACCTATGATGACGCATTATTCCATCGCTAGTGTTGACGCTGCGCCGCAGCCAACCACTTCTCGCGCTTTATGAGGTACCTATAAGGCTTTCGTTGTGCCTGCAGCGTCGCAGACACAGACACAGACGCAAGGCAATGAAAGTGGCGCGACATGGCACTGCTCGTGTTCGTTTATCTGCCTTTCGTCTGCATGTGTGCCGCGCTGTCACAACAGTGAAGAAGTCATACCAACTATTGCAGTGTTCACCGCATTATTTGTTGCAGCACGTCAGCGAATCAACTTGACCCCGGACCATTTTGTGCGCAGAAGATACTAGGACCTTGGGCATCTGCCTCAGTTGCGCAGAAAGCAACAAAAGCACTGCTACTTTACCTCAAGTCAACAAACCTGAGCGACCACCTATAGACTGTGTGTGCTCCCCGAGTGTGCTCGTGATTGTGTGTACCTTCTCATCTTTCTGCAACCTCTTTTCTCCCCTTTATCCCTTCCCCAGTGCAGGGTAGCAAACCGGATGTGCATCTGGTTAACCTCCCTGCCTTTCCTTGCATCTTTATCTCTCTCTCTCTCTCAGCGCGCGGCTTTCTGATTCGGCGCCCTGCAATCTCCAGCGCCTCATCTATCGGTGGTATTCACGTGACGTCATCATGCACCATCTTGTAGCTCAGTTTGCAGCTTCACTGTTCTGGAGACAAGAAGATCAAGGTAAGGAATCACGTTTTACACTATGTTTTCTATACAACAAAATGGCGGCAGGATATACCCTTTAGACTTGACTGAAGGAAGCGTTGCCCTCTCCCAATGGAGAGAGAGGGCGCATGCTACGCGAAGCTGCACGCCATCTCTCTCTCTCTCTCTCTCTCTCCCTCTCACCATATGAAAAGGAGGTCGCGCCGCGTAAAAAAAAAAGACAGGCACTGACGCGCTCCAACGCGTGTACGTCGTCAGTCCTGTACTGAAGGCTTTCGAGTTAGAAGAAGGCAATGGTCAGGAACACCAGGCACAAAACAACGTTAGCCTGCGCGAGCCAGCGGAAGCCAATAGTAAGCCGCGCGGAACTGTCCACAGAACATAATATACTGTATCAACTCGCCCCACTACACGTACACCGGAGTCATCAACCCAATCCCTCGCACACAGCGCGACAACATCGTCTTTCAGTTATTCAGTCCCATGCGTGTGCCAATGAACGTGTCTGTTTGTGCGTTCTTTAGCGACCGCTGCTCACGGACGCGAACAGACTCATCACTTTCAGACGGCCACGAGAACGCCCCCGTATTGACGCTCACGCCGTCAAGTCATTAACGCATTTTTGTCTTTTCCCATTCCCCCCTTTTTTTTTATCTGCCTTCACACACTAACGTTCGAAGCGTTCTCTTTCCCGTACAACCAGACAAGCCTTCGCTTTCATTATTTGGTAAACCATAAAGAGAGTCGGCGGAGAGAGAGAGCTGTCGAAGGGAAAGGAGGCTACAACGCCCTCGCTTATTTATTATTTCGTTCGTTCCGCGAACGGTGTGCGCTTGTGGTTATGCACTCTTAATCACCCGTCGCCTATTTCCACCCCCACTCCCCTCGTCTTTTTCTCACCCAACCTTCGTGGTTCGTTTACAATTTTTATCATTTCCCTCATTACATTTTCGCGATGTTTGTTTTCTTTTTACACCGGGACGTGTCTCGTATCTCGCGTAGTGCAAGCACGTTTCGACGAAATCAATTTTTATCCAATGCGTTGCTTAGTTTCGCAGCCGCGCAAGAGTTTGCGTCTGCGCAGGCTAATAATGTGTGTATATTCGAGCGTGCTTTATTAGTTTTTGCCTACGCTTTATTCACTCAACTTCACGCTACTGGCTTCACTCAGAAGCACAAACTGAGGTGTCTGGCGGGGAGGGGGAGGGGGGGACCATGTGCGGAGCTATAGGCGAAACAGAATGACGGCGTCCGTATTTAGTATTCATACCCGCAACCCTGCAGCGCGCCAACCGTGTCTGGGTTTCAACGAACTTTGCGCTCACAACGCTCCGCTGCATTTCGTTCGCACCCTCTGACACTTCGTCGCGCTCTTACGTAAATTTAGTTTTCACGGGTGGAAAAGGCAGCGATAACTTTTATCTACCCGACAGGCACAGCGAGCAAACTTTCGAAGAGAAAGACATACCAACAAACACAGATTAGATAGATAGATAGATAGATAGATAGATAGATAGATAGATAGATAGATAGATAGATAGATAGATAGATAGATAGATAGATAGATAGATAGATAGATAGATAGATGAAACAGATAGATAGAACAGATAGACAGATAGATAGATGAAACAGATAGATAGAACAGATACGCAGATAGATAGGTAGAACAGATAGATAGAACAGATAGACAGATAGATAGGTAGAACAGATAGATAGATGAAACAGATAGATAGAACAGATAGACAGATAGATAGGTAGAACAGATAGAACAGATAGAACAGACAGACAGACAGACAGACAGACAGACAGACAGACAGACAGATAGATAGATAGATAGATAGATAGATAGATAGATAGATAGATAGATAGATAGATAGATAGATAGATAGATAGATAGATAGATAGATAGATAGATAGATAGATAGATAGATAGATAGATAGATAGATAGATAGATAGAGAAAAGGTGCACACGTTGAGCATATATGATATGCAAGCTTGGCAGAATCCAAGATATTCACAGCGCTGAGCTAGTTCAGTGTTGTGATCTCTTTTTGTGTACTCGCCACGTTTGGGAGCTTGATTTTTTCGTCATGTTGCAACCGACCGAGTCCGGGTTTAAAATATTCCAATGCAGAAAAAGGCTCGCTTAGTATACATGTGCACGACATGAAACGCACGGAAAGCAACAGACGAGGTCAACGTGATAAAATATACTGATATTTGGGCTTTACGCGCCAAAGCCACGATAAGATTTGTGCGACGCGCCGTAGCAGAGGGATCCGAGAACTTCACTTATCTGGCGTTCTTTGACGTGCTCTGATATCACACAGTAACCGGGACTCGCTTGTATTGTATTGTATTGTATCACTTCGCCTGCATTGTAATACGACAGCCACGGCCGGGGTCGATCCCATCACTTTCGGGTCAGCAGCCGAGCAGCATTTATCCACCACCGAGGCGGACCACAGGTGAGGGTTGGTACGACGGGAAAAAAATCTCTCGATCGACTGTTTCCAATGGAATCAACCAGGCCAAAACAAAGCAGTTCTTGCATTCTTCAGCCTCATCAAAATGTAGTCTCCGTGGAAGGCGACTACACAATACAAGAAAACCAAGCCCACTGCACCGCACCGTTAAAGATGCACAAGAATTTTCACCGCTTCTACAAGACAGCCATCTCTGGGCGTGGGTTGCCGGTCAGGTGAAACGACCAACCACGCTTTTTAGATCTGGCCTGTTCATATTCAATGCTTGTCGCGAGGCGTTTGCTTGCCACCAACGGTGACGTTCACATCCCCGCAGACACATTGCTGGTCGCGCTGACAGGGGACAAATGGGTTCCCAATTATGCACCTTTGCTGTAAACATGCGTGCGAGAGTAGAAGTTCAGCTTAGTTTAATTTTATGGAGTTTAACTTCTAAGAATGATTCAGGCTATGCGAAAGGCCATAGCGGAAGCCTCCGTATAATTTCGCACAGTACACAGGCCTCAGTCAGTGTCTTCGTCGAAATGTAAAAGCCGCGTCTGGGATCAAACGCGCGTCTTTCGGATGAGCAGCTGAGTTCCGTAACCACTGAAAAAAAAAAAAACCTCGCGATCTAGGAGTCCACAGCGAGTAATTTAGTACAATGTCCACTCTGCGACCACCTCAATGACACGTCCTTGTGAGAGGTCTCAGTTAATCGCACTGCTCCCGTACCGGAGACAGTTGCGGATTAAAGTGTATAAAAAACGGTACACCTATACGAGCATAACCTTCCGCAGTCGCAGTTCATTCTCCCTCTGGCTTTAATGGCGCATTTTATATCCGCGCCTCGCCCTCGCGTTTCATTACCAAAAAGCGCGAACGGGGGGGGGGGGGGGGGGGCGACCCCCTATTTTATTTTTCATTCCACCCTGTTTTGTGCACTCGGTTAACGCCGCGTGATCGGGCAGCCGCGCTTTCAAAATGAAGACGATATGGAACAACCGGTGGCCGGTAATAAACTGAGACAAAGGAGGCGTTGAGGGAAAGGGGAGAATATTACGATCACCCATGAGCCGCTCGTACTTCGCTCTCTCTCTCTTTCTGCGAAGCCAGGTGAAAAATATAACGACTAAATATGAGGTAGACAGAGAGGGCGGGTGCTGTGGGTTATAAAACAAAAGTTTGTGGCGGCGTATGAAAACGCGCGTTCCCAGAGTATGGTGGCCGTCGGTGTGCTGCTGGCCTCGAGTATAAAGACAAGCGCGAGGTGGAGAGGGTTAGCCAGGCAAGGTGACAGGGGAGTGGCTTTTCATTTTCCAAATGGAAAAGTCGCCGCTGTGTTCATTGCGACACCACGCCGCGGCCACAGCGGGATCTGTTCGTGCGTGCGTGTTGGCGTTCGCTCGACTGCGCGACGTCCGCGCAAGCGTCACATCTCTATGAAACGAAAGCAAGATTATACAAATTGAAAAAATAACGGGAAAGAGACGAAACCGACGAGTAAAAAGTCTAAAAAGCAAAGAAACTGCAAGATCTAAAGAAAAAAATGAACGAGTGAAAGTCGACGCACTCGCACCTGGTGACGTTTATATAATATAAACGACAGGCGTCCGCCACCTCGGAGCCGCCGCTTCTGACGGCCATCTTTGGCAGGCTGCGCCGCCCCCTATAGGACAATGCGCGCGTCGCCGTTCACGCCTTCGGCCTGCCAGCGTTTTACACGGCTGAATGCGCGCACGCGCGGAATAGCGCGAAAAAAAAAAAGAGCTCATCAAAATGCAACGTACGTAACGCGTCGTCGCCGTAATCCAACGCGGTTTTTACCTGCCCCACTCTGGCTGTGCAGCTGCCACCTGGCGCGAACTTGGCACGGGTCGCAGTTTCGAATATTAATTGGACGTGGTCCATCACGTTTATAGTTCACGCGCAGGCCCCCCCCCCCCCCCCCTTTTTTTTTTCGTTTTAAATAGACCTTTTTCATAAAGTGCAAGTGCGCTTCTCTGCGCTGCAGATTAGCCCTAGTAATGGCGGCACCTGTCACGCTTCAAGAGGAGACGCGGTCCTAGCTGAATGTGCTATGACTTGGCTACTATGCTCGTTTATATCAATGCAGCCGACTCTAAATTTTTCATGTCATAGCGTAAGGAATCTGAGCTTGAACAGGCTGTTTTTCAGGGTCTAGGTTCCGACTTTAAGCACTCCGTCTCTAGCACTCAAACGAAGCTCTCTAGCGAAGCGGATCACTATACTGTTCAAAGTTCCAGAAGTAACCTCCGTACTGGTTTGATTTTTCGTAGGGGCACTTGCAATGAGAATAGCGCGGTTATCAAGATCTGAATCAAAACGCTGGAGGTCCAACCAATCCACAAGAGGCGAACACACACACACAAAAAAAGAAAGAATCAGTAACGGGCCAGTAAGCGTCTTTAGTCAGTATGTGTGCTGTGTTTTGAGAAAACCTTTGTTGCTGGAAGAATGCACTAACTAATCTTTAAACGTGTTCTACTATATATAGACTTCACGCAACTGAGCCGTCCGCCTCAAAAGCTCGCCGACCCTTGCTTTATAGACCACGTTGTTAAGGACGTAGCGTTTTCTCTCCTGTCTTTTTTTCCTTTCTTTCTTTGTCTTGTTGCCCTCTTTTGCATACATCCTGACATAGTGTACGACTACTGAACTAACTCAAATCGCGGCCGCGGCCACGTTTTCGATGTAGGTGAAAATGCTTGAGGCCGCGTGCTTTTATTTAGGGGAACGTTGAAAAAACCCCATGTGGTCGAAATTTCCGGAGCCCTCCCTCCACTACGGCATCTCTCATAGAGATATCGTGGTTTTGGAACGTTAAACCCCATAGAGTTACTACTAAACTACTCAACTGTTGTCCGTTTCGCAAGAGTGCATATACCGACAACACTGTCTCACAGAATCACGTGACTTGAGCTACCGCAATCGTTCACATGTTGGCACCACTCACAAGCACCAGTGAACGGGTGCTAATGTGGGCCATTGTTGGTCAGTTAATGTCCACTACTGGCTCATGTTGCTTAGATGGAAGCTAACGTTAAATAACGGCTCATGAACACAGTCTTAATCACTGAGTCTCAACCGAATGATTGAGTTGTGCCTCTCATCCTATATGCTCGTTTACACATTCATTTTCTTTGGTATATATCCTGTGCTCTATGTATACTCATGGCTCAGCAAAAAAATACCACGCAGCAACAAAACCATAGGCATCTGTTGGAAAACATTGCCGCATAGGAAGCGCGTCGTGTATGTACCACATACGCCCATGGATGCAGCCATATCATTTTGTTGACACGCACCTCCCGTTGTGAGATCAGCGAAGCGAACGCCTGTTGTGTACTACGTGCTCATTATGGAACCTCGGGAAGTGAACCGCGGTTTAGGAACCGAGGGTACAACGGTAAAGCGCGGAAGCCGGTGACAACATCGAAACACGAAAAACTCGCAAACGTGCGACGTGCGCCCTCTGGCCAAATCAGGGAAGAGGGGGGAGGGGGGTGCTGCCGTGTTTGGAGCGAGTCTTCATTACGAGATGTCTTCATCGGCGCCCGACGCGGCTATATGGCGCTCATTTTTCTCCCCGGGTTTCACCAGCGCGCATTTTTTTTTCGTGGTTTATTTCGTATAATCGCGATGGCATACCTAATGGGTTTTCTTCGTTTCAACAAACTGGTTGCATTTCACGTTGTCTTTTATGGAGTCGTTTTTATGTGGTGCCACGGCCTCTATACGTAGAGTGATCGCGGGACCTGATGTCATTCGTAGAAATTTTTTTTTTTTGCTTTCATAGCGCCATAGAATACAGCGCTTACAGTACGCATCATTTTTATTTTTCTGTTTCCTTGTGATTTTTACCGAACACTACAAAGTAGAAAAAATCGTAGAAATCAGAAAAACGGAACACTTCCATTTTTTTGGAGGTGCTCTGTGAGAAAGGGGGTTTTAGTTGTGCGCTGCGTAAGCTCTGTAGCTGTGCAACCGCATCGCGCGCTTGCGAATCGATTCAAAAGCGCAGCGGGGCTGGTAGCAACCGCCAAAGCAACTTTTTCTTTTGTAAATTAGCAGCGAAAAAAACTGCAATTACGGAGAGTGATTTAGCAAGTTGCAGTTCCTCCCTATAGCGCAGGCATACAGAGCTTGTGTAATGATCATTAGGCGCAGCCATAAAATAAAGCGCGGCTCTCAGAAAAGTAACATTCGATGTGGCGGTGACAGTGGTGGTGACGGAAGCAAAACTGCGGCACAAAAGACCGGCAGAGTGTTACTGAATTAAGGAAAGTGCATGCGCAGCCGCTGCGAACTCGTTTGCTGCTGTGCCCGGGTGATCAAGCATAATAATAATAATAATAATAATAATAATAATAATAATAATAATAATAATAATAATAATAATAATAATAATAATAATAATAATAATAATAATAATAATAATAATAATAATAATATTAATAATAATAATAATAATAATAATAATAAACCTGCGGTTTAACTCGCAAAACCACGATGTGATCATAAAACGCACCACCTTGGAGGGCTCCAGAAATTTTGGCCACCTGGTCTTCAACGTGTTCTAACATCGCACAGTACACAGGCCTGCTATAAATGTCGCCTCGATCGAAATACGACCACCACGGCGTGAATCGAACCCGCGACCTACAGGTCCGTGGCCCAGCGACGGGACCACTCTTACGCCACGGCGGACGACACACGATTTCGATACACTCTATGGAGCTCGGCTCGCCAAGGCTCTCGAAAAATAGAATGTCCGGGATGTCATTGCACCCGGGTGCATAAAAGTCCACCACCTCCGGCGAGTTTTCGAGGTCGATGGATCTCAATGAAATTCTATGGGTACGTTCCCTTGCACATTTCCGTCATTTACGCCAAATTACAGTTTTGAGAGACGCACTGATTGTTTGCAGATGAATTTTAAAGATTGCCCCGAAAAGCTCACCTCACGTGCCAGAATTAGTGGCAACGCTGTCTGTGTGACGTCATGTTTCGCCTGTCAACGGAAGTGACGCAGCCGATGACATCGCTACTCTGGCCGCTACAGCGTTTATTGTGCGGCCACAAGGCGACTGCGGTGGTGTTAGGCACGGGTATAGCACAGGAAAGCTTTCTTCCTTCCTGTGTGCTCGTTGGCCGGCGCCTGCTAGTCTGGCTTTCACAGTTTTCGTGCTCCGCGCTGGCGAGACTCTGGTTCCCACCAAATAGTACGTCATAAGCAGACAGGGTGCCCAGTTCGGTTTCGGTATAGCACTTTTTTTCTTATTAAAATTATTTCCCAATTTCCTAAGCATTTCAGCTATTGGGCTCATGACAAGAGTGTCTCAGGCACATGGAAACACCATGACCTTGACATGGTCGAAAAATCGCCGGAGTTGGCCTTTAATTTTAATGAGAGTACTCCACCAGGCCACCTCTTATTGGCGGATTATCTTGGGGACTTGTACAGTTACATCCCTTCCTAATAAGACAGAAGCTCAGGCACAGATGGATGCTTGAAGAGATGAAAAATCCCACCTTGAAAACAAAACAAAACAAAACTGAAGACAAGACTACTTGTCAAAACGTTGAATCCAGTGCCTACCGCTGTTCAAGTTTTTTTTTTCTTTTTTCGTTACATTCCTTCGTGTGCCACATGAGCTGTGCTTTGTTAGAGACGCGTGGCGAATAGCCCATCGCGTTAGCGGGTGCCTAAACACACGGGCTTTCATCATGCATGTCGGCTCCGTCGAAATGCTGCCATCGCGGCCGAGATTCGACCCCGAGACCAGCGGGTCAGCTGGCAAGACCGATAACCCCTGGAACACCGCGGGGGGTGATGCATATACTCCATACAAAGACTTCGGCCTAAGCAATACTAGAAGCGCCAGCTTAACCATCAAGAGGGCATACAAGTATTGAGGCAGCGCTGTAACTAATACAAAGGACAAGATGAAGACAGGGCAGTGCACATGTCCTGTCTTCATCTTGTTCCTTTGTATCCGTTAGAAGTGGAAGACAATATGCTATATGAAGAAAGTTGCACCGAAAGACCACACTACAGTATGCGAGAACAAAAGAAGCGAGCTCCTAGAACAAGAACCAAGTATGGAAAACAAAGTATTGCTTACCAGGTACCTCAGGTTTTAAATACCCTTGCAGATCAATTGAACTTTAGGGCTAGTAGTGCGACTTTCAAGAAACAAATAAAGAACTTATTCATAACACCACCGGTATACACTATCGAAACTACGTAATGGAGTTTCATGCCTCTGCAAATGCTTAAATTGTTCATGAACTTCTATGTCAATTATACGAGTGTATACCGCGGAATTCATTGTATCCGCGTGCATTTTGTGTCTGTTTTTGAGTTGTTTCATTGATATTTTAGTTGTGAATTATAACGAGAGTGAACTCTAATTCTTAAAATGTGTTATGTAAACTTCTTATGCTATTTATGTTTGAATTTTGTGTTTACATTTCAGGTTGCTTGAAACCAATGTATTGAATATATATATATATATTGTTTAAGCTTTGCACTGTCACGGACTGCGGAGGGACAAAGGCCTTTGTCAGGCTGTTCGCCTTTAGCCCTTTGCTTCTGCAGTGAGCTCTGTATCCGGCTTATTGTAAATAAAAATACTACTACTACTACTACTACTACTACTACTACTACTACTACTACTACTATGAAAAACGAGATATTTAGAAATGAAAACAACATGAAGACAGGACAGTGCACGTCCTGTCTTCATCTTGTTCTTTGTGTTCGTTACAGCATCACCACGACACACCAGTATAAACCCAAACCAACTCATCCACCTAACCGTTATTCTGCCGCACACAGAAGCACGCGCACACCAAATACCTGACAATCGCGTCCAAAGGGCCAATGGACTTTTTTTTTTTTTTACGGAAACTCGTATGGGAACGCGTGCGAAGGAGCCGGCAAAAACAAGAAACGAAAACAGGAAGAAAACGTGGAGAATGAAGAACCATCGATTCCGGCAGCGAAAGGCAGGGCGACATTTCTTCGCGCCGAACGTAGCGCGGGAAAGCATCTTTAGCGCAGGCCCCGCGCCGGCCGCCGCAGTGTATACAGCCATTCGGCTCGCAAGCCACCGCTGCGCTGGCTCGCAGCTTTTGCGTGGTTGTTGCCCCTAAAGCCGCGCCTCCGATGCAGCCAGCGCAGATTACCTCGTTCAGCAAAGTGTCATCCGGTCCCCGAAAGCACGCAAGCGGTCGACGTCTTCCACTGCCGAGGTTCCCTTCGACACCGCGGAGGGAACACGTGTCACCAAGAATGGACACTCGCGAATCGCGACGCGAGTAATAAAGGCCACAAAACAAAATGAGTGCGCTGGGCAAAAAAAATCAAAGACAAGCCCGCAGAGAGGAACTATAGTTAGAGATAGCGGCCGGGTATACTGCGCTCGCCTTTGTGTCACAGTAGTTGCACTGGCATGTACGTCATCGCTTGGCGATCTTAATGGTTCCCGTGGCACCGTTTCCTTGCACTGCGCGATTTAGCCAGTTTCTCACCCAGTTATAAGACGGTGTCACCGCGATTGCGTGAGACACTGTCGTCCAGCACTGGCGAAAAGCCAAAACGGAAGACATGACAGGCGCCTAATGGAGGATACGAGAGACAGCTATTGCATAAGCGTGCACACAATCGTTATGAGTGGGAACTAAAGCGCGGAAATCACCCCAAGGCAACCCTTGTTTCCTTCGTTTACAGCGACATTTCGTGCACAACGTTCCTTCATTAGCGTCTAGTCACACTTCCGTCCAGGAGCCCCCTTAAAACAATCACGTTAATAAATAACAGCGCGAGGAAAACAATCTTACTTTTCGGCAGCCATATTTCATAAAGAGTGAGGGAATTGTAATAATTTATCAGTGTTTCTACGCAATTGGTTTTAGAAAATTCGTTTCAGAAAATGGTTTTAGCAAATTGTACTTACGCGACACACAGCTTGCTTCTTTGACTCATCATCTGCATCAAATCCTGGATCGATCATCTTGCGCTGACAGTATTTTTTTTTTAGATTTTTGCAAAGCATTTGACAAGGTTTGCCATAAATTACTGCCCATGAAACTAAGCTTGCTAATGATATCGAAACTAACCTGCTGAAATGGATAGAACATTTCCTCTCTAATCGCTTCCAATTTGTAACTGCCAACGACCATCATTCACCACTCACTGAAGTACAGTCAGGTGTGCTCAAGGTTCAGTGTTGGGGACTTTATTATTTCTTGTAATATATTATTGATCTAACTTTTTGAACAACTTCTAACATACATCTGTTTGCAGATGACAGTTATCTACCGTAAGATTACCAACGCTAATGATACTAAAACACTTCAAGCTGACCTAAAAACATAGCTAACTGGTGCAATAACTTGTTAATATATCTTAGTAAATGTAAAACAATACACATATCTAGAACTAACTTGAATCATAACACCTAACATCTAAACAACATTCCCTTAGATTCTGTCAAAAATATTGGCGTGCACATCACAAATACCTTAAGTTTGACAACTTATGTAAAGTACTTCATTAACAATGTGAATCACGTGCTCGGCTGCCTGCGACATAACCAAAGCGCCCTCTTCCTTAAAACTAAGACTTTAAAAGTCTCTCATACGCCCTAAATTCGAATATGCGTCTGCCATATGGGATTCCACTCATGCTCCTGATCACCTCTCTCGAACTAGTAAAAAATAACTCTGCTAGGTTCATCCTCTCGAACTACAAGCGCACTGCAAGTATATATAACCTCAATAAGAAATAACTTACCACTTATTCCATCGGCTTACTGACAAAAAAAAATCTGACATAGAGTTGTACTCTATGCCAGAAAGACGCACGTTCTCACTCTATCACACACACACACACACACACACACACACACACACACACACACACACACACACACACACACACACACACACACACACACACACACACACACACACACACACACACACACACACACACACACACACACACACACACACACACACATACTAAATAAAATTATCAATAAGTAGGCCAGTCAATCAAATGATCAATTAAAACTGTTAGATTAGCAGCAGTGTTACAAAGAATCTGCCAGTATTAGATGATATTAGACACTAAGCATCCGGTTTAACTCCCAATACCAGAACATAACACCCACAGTGCCGGAAAACGGAGCACAAATAAAAATATCGTATGTGGCACCACGTGTGGATAGCACACAAACTTCGTCTCCCTTTCGGGAAGAAAATCGAAGAGTGCCGCACCGTGGCCGGACATCGACTGCAACGACAACATTGCCGTCGTGCCAAGGGACGACGACGTCGTCATCGTTGCTGTCTTGTTGCTTAGCGTTACAAACGCCTCCCTCGCGGCGAGACGTACACCCAAACGATGACACTAGCGCAGATGAACGGTTCTACTCAACTATAGCACGTGCGTCTTTTTCCTTCACCGCGCTTTCTACCAAACCACATATACAAGCGGAGATGGCACGCAGAACAACGCGCCGAAGGCGCGAAACGACCAACAGAAGATGCAGTCCGACAGAGTGGGCGGCGGTGTTGGAGGCACTGGCGGAGACGTCGTTCGACGCGATTATTATGAATAATGACGCGCGGACGAACGGGAGAGACGAAGCGACTTTCATCGAACGAATCGTCCGTCCGGCATTCTTCCTCGTCATCCGCTACAGGACGAGAACGCCGACGGCATCAGCGACCATCACACCAACTGCGACACAGTGTCTATAGACACCACGTCTATACTTCCTTCAGTCCAGTCTCTTCTTTTTTTTTTTCTCATCGCCTCTCACGGTCTACCAAAAAGCAAGCCAACACGCTTTCAGATGCCTCCATGTTCTCCGTATCTGCAATGGGAAGATCGTCCCTAAGAAGGCGCCTTCGGCAAGTATCGGGACAGCACCCTGCGAGTGAGCCCTGGGGACTATTAAGACGAAAGTATGGCCTTCGCCACGCTCAGAATTAGATCCGCCCGACGCCGATATCAACGCCCCGTTGCCGCAGCTAGTCGCAGAGGCCACTACGAAAGCCTCAGATGCATAATCAAACGAGACAACTGACAGTCTCCGTTTATTATTAGTTCCCAACGTCGGCTTCAACACGAGTGATGCCGAAAATCATCATGACATGATGAGATCGCCATGACGTCGTTTTGAAGTAACATACATAGTTGTTCCCACTAAGTGACGTTATCGCATGACATCATCACTTGGTTAAATGTGCGCCGATCACGGAGGCCACGCAAAACCAGGGAAGCTGCACGAAGACATCAATGTCTGCGAACCTGGACTGAGACATAGAGATGATAAAGCGAGAGAAAGGCAGTTAAAATTGTGGAGGCAACACGGAAAGACATTAGATGAAGAAAGCTGTCGGAAGTGGGGGGGGGGGGGACCAGCACATTGTCTCAGAAGAGAAAGAATAAGATGGCCTCAACCTTTATGTCATCTTAGGCGGAATCATAAAGAGACGTTTTGAGTTTTTTCGCAGCTACAGTGTTTTTGGCCTGTCCAAGGCCACACGTGCCCATGGAACCACTGCCAAGTCTTCATTGTCTCTTTCTTCCTTGTCTTTCTTCGGATGTCGTTCTCCGTGCCTTCGCGCGCTGCCTTCTTGTCCTGTTCTCGTCGGTGCGAATATCTTATTTCCCTCGTCTCATACAAGGAGAGCGCGCACACAACGCTCATTCACTTCAGCGCAGCCGACGGAATGCGGCAATGGATAGATACACATGAAACGGCGCGAAGGTAACGGCGGGACGTGCGGGAAGAAAGAAGCAGTGAAAACAAACGAAACTCGCGAAGCGATTTTTCCCTATTGTCGTAGAGTGTCGTTCGCTCCTCATTTAGTGCGTGCCGTCTTGTTTCTACACGTTTTTTTTCCTGCGACCTCCGTCGTCTCGCTCATTTCACCAGGCAGTTTCTTTCTTCTCTTACACATCATATTCTCTTCCTTCTTTCTATATTCCCAGCACTAACCTTTGTTCCTGCACTTCCCTACTTTCCCTACCTTTTTCAGTGTCGGCATTGACCATTCTAACCCTTCTTTTTTTTCCCCCTTACTGTGGTTCGCAGCCCCATTGGCGTTCCTTATACGACGCTTTCTTTCTCTCCACCATTCAGTATAGCTTGTTTATTTCTTTGTTCTTTCATCTTCTCAAAGCTCTTCGCACTTTCGCCGGTTGGGTGCGGAAAACGGCGCGAATCGTGCCCGGGCCGGGGTCTTTTCCACAAATAGGCTGCCCTTCACGAACGAATGGGCGGCAGCCGGTCCGGCATACAAATCGGCAGCTTAAAGAGCGGCCCCTTTTTTCTCGCCTTTTCAGCTCTCGCGAAGAAGAAAAAGCAGAAGAATACAGTGACTGTCACCTCTAGAAGAGTAACGCGAAGTGCGCAACGCATCTCGTGACTAAGTGAATGACCCTTAGAACGTGGATCTGCTGGGCGAATATCAATATGGCAGCGCATTGAAATTACGTACTTATATGCGATATTACGTGTCCACGTGCTTCGAGTTGTTGATTAACTATAGCCCTCATCTGCAAATGGTTAGCACCCTGGTAAGCTCTATTCAATTTTTTTAAGACTCCAGAGCACGCGAGCACTTCCCCAAGCGGAAAGCTCGCGAAACGCTTCTTAATTCCAGAGGCCTTTCATTTTGGCGGCACATGTAGGTTGTACTGGCCTCTACAAAACCCTACCAAAACGGCAGAGGGCAGCAAAGAAAAAGCAACAGAAGAAAAAAACCCAAGTGCATTGGTAGAACGACCGCCCCAAACAGGCGTCGTACCCGGGTTCAATCCCTCTACCAATACAAATTAAATTCAACTAATCAACTATCTATGGAGAGATATCCGCATGTGTTTCCCTGGGGCTCCATGCTATGTGAACGGGTTACCATTTATTTCTCTTACAACGAATTCAAGCAAAACTGCGATTCGGCCTAGTTGAACCTTTTCATTTTGTTCCCGTCTTTCAGCGCGATATAGACAAGCTATAGGGCACAATGCCTGCTGTTAATTACATGCTCACTTAAGGCATGTGTACTGTACGAATTGAAGCTTCTTTTCATGGTACTTGTAATCAGGCCCGTAACCAGAGGGGGGGGGGGGGGCAGGTCCCGAAATTCTAATGGTGGAGGGTGTCTTACGGAGGACAAATAATAAATGTTGGTGTACTTCAAGTCATTCAACCAGTGCCTCCCCCTCCCCCCTCCGCCGGTCTTGTAGCGGCTTGCCGTAGTATGAGACAAGGCCGTTTCCCTCGCACGAAGCCTCGAAGTTGCTGCTGTTCACAAAGTGACGACGTTTCATTCGGCAGTCCATTGTTTGTCACCCCTTTCTGATCCGTGCCGTTAACGACAAAACGAGGCGAATGCTTCGTCAGCTAGAGACCCTTTCCACGCCTCCGAATCCCCGCATGCTTGCAAAGCATAAACCCGTAAAGAAAACAAAAAAAAAACATAAAGCCTGCAATGGTCGGCGCCGATGAAGGCAAAAATAAGCGAACATCATCTCCCAAGGCAGCCATCTTTGTTTCTTTTTTTCTTCTCCTCATCATCAACTAGCGCCGACCGAAGAAAAGGACTGCCCACTTCGAGTGTGGAGGAGTACACCGCACCCGCCCGAGAAGTTCCCAATGAAATATGAACACGACTCTGCGGCTGACAGGCCAGCGCGGACTCTCCGGACATCGATACCCCGAGAAATCATTCTCCCTTTTCTACTGTTTACTTCTTTTTTTCCCTTTCTTACGTCGTTTCGTTTTCTTAGGATGACCGGACTGTCAAGCTCCAGAAGAGTCTCCCCTTTGTGTTCAGACAGGAACACGGAATAGCGATTCCTAAAGAGCAAGAACAAACTGAGAAACCCTAACGAAACCAGGAACCGCGTACAAAAAAAAAGAATGGAAGGCAGAAAACTCCATTGATCACCCGTCCTGCGGTATCAAGTCTCACACCGTTTCTGCTGGAGTGAAGTTCATCGTCGACAAATCATTGCGACCGCTCTGAAACCGTCTCTCCGCGAGGTATATATACGTGAAGTGACCCCCGCGGATGGACTCTCTGTGGGGTCATTATTCTTCGGACTGGTTCGCTTTAGGCGTTTTTACTTTATATTCGGCAGGAAGTATGAAGTAGCCGTCTTGAGAGCACCCCTCGACTTGAAAAGATGGTCGGCATACCCCCCCCCCCCTTTAAGAATGGAAATACAGATCATCGGAGGTTCGTATGCATCTCCATGGAGCGGCAAGGCTGACTGTCACCCTCAAAGTCGGATGCAGTGAAAAGCAATAAACAACAACAACAACAACAACAACAACAACAACAACAACAACAACAACAACAACAACTACTACTACTACTACTACTACTACTAGTACTACTACTACTGCTGTTACTACTACTGCTACTACTACTATTCTCACTACTACTACCACAACAACAATACTACTACTACTACTACTACTACTACTACTACTACTACTACTACTACTACTACTACTACTACTACAAAAACAACAACAACAAAGAAACAGTTTCCGCGAGAGTTCGCCTGCCTAGAGTGAATGACATACAGCCACGGCAACGTCTGTGTAGGGCGCCCGAGGAGCCGGTTTTCGCTCTGCGGGACGAAACCTGGACGCAGTTTCGGGCTCCGATGTGGTGAGCCTGACAGCTAGGCCGTGCATGCTTCTGATACAGCACTTCAGAGCCCGAAACTGCCTCGAGGTTTCGCCCCGCGGAGCCAAAAACCGGCTCATGGCGTGCTCTTGTGTACACAGACGTGGCCGCGGCTGTACAACGTGTTAACTTGTTTTTTATCAAATCTCACGAAGTTCAAATCCTTATTACGATGTAAATTAAGAAAATGGCTCCAAGATCTGCTTCCACAAGCGGCGGCTACCTTTCGAGCAACAGAAAGCTATCTAGAAAGTGCTGCCTTAGATAAATCAATGAGATGGAATCAAGTGCAGGAGCCACTAGCATGTCGGAACTTCTATAGGTTCGATATGCGTTTTGTTTTTATAATTAGCGAATGACCTGAATATACGAGTCATAGCAAGCAATGGCGCTTTTTCCAAGCGCGGAGAGAAACAAACTTCTTCTGAGTGGTGTCTCGATCACGAAAATGTTTCCTCAGGACAACGGAGCCAATGTTGCCAAGCTCAGTTTCGTTCACCCTGCATCCCGAAACTGCAGTTTGACGTTTAGTAAACGAAATGCTTGACTAGGTTTACTATTGCGACGCTTAGTGAAACACAAACAGGCATCTTGTACGCATGTGCGGTCTTTGTTCGATTTTTCGAAGGCTGCGCACACAAGATTGGTTACGGAAGGCTATTTTTCCACGACTACAGCTAATGTAGTAGTAGCGATACCAATAGTTATTTGTCAATTTAAGTGCCTACCGAGAGCTGAAGCGCTTTGAATGACAAGCCAGAACTGTAGAACAACAACAACAAAAAGGAACATACCCATGCATAGGGCATCATTTCTGCAATAGAGCATCATAGGATAAGTACGCAATCCAAAATATTGAATAATAAACTTAACAAGAATAGTAATGACGTATAGTTTTAAGTGCTAATTCCCTCATATATATATATATATATATATATATATATATATATATATATATATATATATATATATATATATATATATATATATATATATATATATATATATATATATATATGAGACACGTCTCAAAGTAAGGGCTCCAAAGTTTCAAGGTGTGGTGTGTAACGTGCTACAACCTATAGCACAGTACACGGGCCTCCATACGATTTCACAACCATCGAAATGCGACTGCTGCGGACGGAATCGAACCCTCGACCTTCGGTTCAGCAGCCGAGCACCTTAACCATCATACCACCGAGGCGGAAGAAAATAATAATATTGAGTCTCCGCCCCATCAACTCCTCGCAAGTAACGCCGGCTTCATTTGGTCCGAAAACTGCGAATGCGCCTTCACAGCGTTGAGGCAAGCTTTATGCAGCCATGCTCAAACTAAGACACATTGATGATGATATGTAAAGGTGACGAAGATGTAGAATTGATGGTGACACGCGAAGAGAATGAAGATTCATTAGCTTGTCACGGTCACGGTGTGCGAAACTACCTACAAAACTGATTCGCAGTATCTACTTTGCGTACCCGCTTCACTCAGACTCGAACATTCCGATCAAGCGCATGATCAGAAACTAACCACTTGAAAAGCCGAGCAGAGACCGAACGCGTTGTAAGAGTCTGCCCTTGCGCGCAGCAATAATGGAAGGACAAAGCGCGCGCCCCTGGAGATCCTCCATCGTGACCTTTCGCCATTCGGGGGAACCGAAGGAAAGGGGAAAAAAAAAACGCGACTATTTCATTTCACCGACGACGCCATAGAGCGAGAGACAATGCTGTCAACCACCGCGAAGATCCATGTCACCGCGAGGCCGGATTCTATCAGAAGAGGGGGAAACATCGACAACGAAAAAGAGTAAGAACAAAATGGCGGGGACTGCGCTCCGTCGACGGGTGTGATGGAAATGCGGAGCTTCGGACAGGGAAGAAACAAAACACTGCCGCGCCGCATTCGTCTTCTCGGGTCTCATACCGAGGTTCCCCCGCGCTATCTGGGTCATCGTTCAAAGGACACGCACGACAACGCGAACGTCGCATCGAAAGCGACACAGGGCGAAGAGGAGACGCCGAGGAATTAACGGGAACCAAGCTGCCGAAGCTAATAGTCGGAGACGAATTGGAAGACGCGAAACACGCGTGGGGACAACGACATGGGATGTCTTCCAAGTCTCACCGTAGACGGCTAAGTAGACAGCTACTGGACGGCGGCCATCTTATGTCCCACTCCAATTCTCACGTAGCCGGCAAAATAGACAGCTTCGAGAAGACCGCATCGTAGACAAATACGATGCAGGCTACTTTGCTGTCTAAACAAGATGGCGGCTCAGTGAATTGCTCAGATAGACCAAATCTCGCCAGAATGGTCAACTGCATACAATCAGACGCTTCCCTATAGACGCTCAATGTGAGTAACGTTTATTTGTTTTTGATTGCAAACGAAGGAAGCCAGAAATTACAACTGTTACGTTTGTTCATTTTAGATTTTTCTTTTCGACGCGAGGTGGCGCATCGTCACGTGAAAGCCGTCTAAATGTGTTTCATTTCTCGGACAGCATAGGCTCGATGCTGTCTTCTAAGTAGTCTTCTTAGACTGTCTACGTGCTGTCTAAGAATTGGTACACAGCTTTGTTTTGGTTTTAGTTTGAACAACGCCAACGGCTAAACCCAGGGTACCAATCTGTTTCTACGATGCCGCTGCGCATGCGAACCTCCCTAGCGGAGAACTCGCAATTATAGAGTTTCCTATAATTGCCCCAGAGAGAACTCTGGCGCTAGTGTCTATGGGAGCCGCGACGCGAGCAGGGGAATTATGGGTAGTACATGGATTCGCCTTATTTTCGTACTTTGCTTTCCATTTGGCTTCGCATGGCTTGAAGCTGTTTTGTCACGAAACAATAATGAGCAATAGTTTATCACTTACGCTTCACCGCCTTAATTTGTTTAGGCTCACCTGTTCAGGTCCGCTCACAAAGTTTGAAACACTTCGCTCTTTCCTTCGAAACAAAACCGTAACATAACAATAAACGAGGCCACAAGTGCGATTCGAGGCCCGCAAGTACGAAGACTACGGAAATCCGAGTACTACCCATAGTTTCCACGGTCGCTGGCCAATTGCAGCGCCTGAGTCCCTTCTAGTTAATTTTACGAAACTCTATGGTGGCGAAATGCCTCTTGGTCTCGGAGGCGTTTGTTAGAGCAATACCAGTTCTTCCGGACTCTACCATAACGACAGAGGGCAGCAGAGAAAAACGGAAAAGGCGGATTACGGACCAAAGTGAAATTCCTCTAAAAATTATCAAAGATCTCACAGGGTCCCAAATGCACTCGTCTAGGATGACTCGAAGGCGAAAGCCATTTTCTTTACTTCTCCTTCACCCCCCCTCCGAAACCTTTTTGCACTTGTAGAAGTTTTACATTGCCTCCATGAACGGGAGCATTGCACGCTTTTTGCACTACACTTGGTATAGCCCGGCCTCTGTGATCGTTGGACGAAGAGAAGCTTTTATGTCATGATGCCATAATGACGTCAGAACTTTTACGGAGCTGTGATTCTATGAGGACGACATACGGGAACATCACACGATTGTTGTTGTTGGATCAGTCGTTCTGCAAATAAACACTGACGCCGGAACACCAGTTTTCACGTTTCGCGAGGCATCTAATAAATTAAGCTCATCGCTCACGTAGATATGAGTATAGGGCTCTTCTGACAGTTCGATGTACCGTTGAATGGGGCAGTCACGTATGATTTTATTTTTCATGGACACCGCCATCTTGGGCTGATAAGTGATTGTTTTGTCGGCTTTTTATATCGTAATATGATATGATCACGAAGCATCGAGTGTACCAGTCTGAGCGTTTTCGTGCGTGCGAGATCACAACAGCACTGTTCGGTTATTTGATAAAAATACAAAACCACAACGTTATCAGTCCAAGATGGCGGCACTTGAGCGCGTCCGGAAAATGGCCATGCAGAATTGTGGCCTCCGCAAACAGCGTTGCCGGAGCTTATGTGACAACGTAGAAAGTGCGAGGAAATTTGAAGATGTGACACTGCTAGGCCTTTCTCGCTCGTCATATCAATGATATTCGAATCCCAGGATTAGCAAAGGTCATCACGTAAGTAACGCGAACATTTGTCGGAGGCTATGGTTTCGAATTTTAAATGTTCCCGAACCGATTTGGGAACCTGAGGCACGTCACAGAGATCGTGTGTCAGGCACCACAGCGCTTTTCACTGCCATTGTGGGCTGTCGTCATGACGACGACAGTGCTCGCTATCAGCGAGTCGCGGGGCTATCGGAGCGATTTTCCCCCTCACCCTCTTACGCAGCGTTGCGCGCCGTCGACGAACCGGAGCGGGCGCCATCGCTCCGAACAAGTAATTTCTTGTCCGGCGAACCAAAAAAAAAAAAAAAAACTCCCAAGCATTTCCCCGAGGATGAACGTGGTTAAGTGCGAATACATGGGGTGATGCTATGAGGAGTATTTATTAATTCGCACTATTATATTTATTAATCACACTATGGTGCCTTTATTGTGTAACGGTTCCTGGGAATCGCAATTTGATCACACGGGGGAGTTTACGTTAACTCACTGGCGAATGCCAACGGATTTTAACTTTACTCCCCCTCATGACCCGCTCTCGACGGGAGACTGAGAGAGAAGGCGGGCGCGCGAGAGAGAGGGGTGCGCGCGCAGCTGCAGCGAGCGAGGAGAGCGGAGGAGCTAGCGAAGGGGGAGGGGGTATAAGGCGCGTTACTGACACCGATATCAGCGTCGCGCTGCGGCCCGCCAAGTCCTCTTTCTTTTAAAGATAGAGAGAAGACAGCGGACGCCGCCGACGGTGGTGGATGGTTTGGGGTCGCTTATAAAGTGTATTCACACTTAAAACTCGGTCGGGCATGCGCCACGAAGAAGCCCGACTGCCGAGTAAAGACGAAGTCAAGTTTCTTCGCGAGGAGCAACTCCGTCGGCACTGTGCGAAAAAAAAAAAAAAAAAAAAACTACGGCTTAGGTCAGCTATGCCAGGATAAACGTAGCGTGAGCTACGGACAGACGGACGAACCACGGACTGCAATCTGCTGCGGTGGTCCAGTGCACGGTTATTGACAGCCGACGCGAAGGTCGTGTGATCGAATCCCTGCTGTGGCGGCGCCATTGCAACGGAGGCGAAATGCTTGAGGTTCGTTGAACTTAGATTTAGGTGCACCTTTAGAAACACCAAATAGTTAACCCTTTTCAAGTGCTCTACTACGGCCTGCCTGATGATAATGTTATAGCTCTAGCACGTAAAACTTCAAGTATTGTTCATTACTGTCACACTTACTTTTGCGGAAGTCCATTTATCTTAACTCGCAGACATTAGTCTCTAGATGATCGTTCACCCAAGTGTTGACCCTAAAATGGATTACTAGGGCATTTCAATAGCGATAGTGCGATATAGTTAGGGTGCAAGTTAGAGCAGACGGACTCGAAATTTCCACCAGCGGTTCTTCTAACGTCCATCCTGTGTATACAACAAGTCACTCTGGTTTTTTTTTTCGTTCCAACCCCCGCTGGAACGCGGCCACCGCGGTTAGGATTGAGCCCAGAAACTCATTTGATATGCAGCCAAATTTATCAATGTGACATATTTGCAGGAAAACTCTAGCCTCGTGAGGTCCGTAACCTGTTTGTAGACTTGACAGCTTTTCAAGTCGGCCTTCTGTACTTGATTGATATGTGGGGTTTAACGTCCCAAAACCACCGTATGCTTATGAGAGACGCCGTAGTGGAGGACTCCGGAAATTTAGAGCACCTGGGGTTCTTTAACGTGCACCCACATCTGAGCACACGGGCCCACACCATTTCCGCCTCCATCGGAAATGCAGCCGCCGCAGCCGGGATTTGATCCCGCGACCTGCGGCTGAGCAGCCGAGTACCTTAGCCACTAGACTCACCGCGACGCGACAGCCTTCTGTGCTATAAACGGGAAGTTGCGAACGCGAAAAACGCAGACGTTTAACTGTGAATCTGATTCAGCTATTGACGTAATTTGTGCGTGCAAACTATCGAAAAACTACCATCATAAATCGGGTAAATTCCAGTACTCACCACTGCTCCAATAAAGATGAGGAAAACATCAGTCGGCTGGAATGCGAAGTGAAGGTGGCCCGCCGAAGAACCCGATTGTCGGCTGCAAAGATTTCCGGGATCGGCAGCGCGTGGCGGAACTCCAAAAAAACTGCATCGTCGCGTCACCTATACTGTGGCACGACGGGTGTTGAGGCTATCGGCTTCAGCGATTAGCGACGGCGTTTTCAGACGACGTGCCGTTGCCGGATCTTATCGCGGACTCCGCGGGCGATATCACCAACAATCGCCGTGTCACGGTAGGTGACGCAGCGAGGCAGTTTTTTCGTCGCTCTGCCGCTGCAGGTCCCGCATTATTTCGCGGCCGACAATACGTACGTATACAGTGATCAACGCACGTGTCTACGATGACAGAGCGAGCGACATGTGCAGTTCGAAACGAGCCCCGTCTGAGCATGCGCATCGCCAGTGGCGTGCCCGCCTCGCATTTTCTGTCCTTGTTTGTCCGTCACAAGCGCTGTCTACAATAGCAAGGTGAAGAAAAGAAAAAAAAATAGATATATCACAGCATATCCACAGAGTGAATGATGATGAGTGGAGCCAAACGTCCGTCCGTCCGTCTGTCTGTCTGTTCGTCTGTCTGGCCATCTGTCCGTTCGCTGTCTGTCGTCCGTCCGTTATATTGCACACACTTCTATTGGACCAATGCCATCTAGCAAATGAGACGAGAAATGGTGATGAGACAGCGCCATCTGTTACACTGTTCGGGAGATACTGGCGGTTACGCCTGACGCAGGACAAGGTTAGGCTAAGAGGAGCTTCGCCTCTGAAAGAGCAATCGCCCGGATCAGCGCCTGTTTTACAGTGAACTCACTGTCGTTTTATGGTATCGTATCATGCCGATAACAACTCGCATCAGTTTGTTTATTTTTTGTATTTGTTTCTTTTGGGGCTAAGCCGTTCGGAGCGCTCCTGCCTGTCGAAGCCGTTTTTGGTTATGAGCGATAAACAAATAATAAAAAAAGTGCAAGGAAGGCGCATCATCGGTGCCGGGCGTGCTCACATGTGGTGTATAATTTACGTTTGCAGATGTCGCTCCTGTAGTTCCGAGCACGACGCTTCGTCGTTCACTTCACCGCTGTACAACGAACGAGTGAACACTATCCAGGGAACGGGAAAGGCAACTGATGCGACACTGACGACATGCCCCTGGATGCCCCGCCGCGGTGGTCTAGTGGCTAAGGTACTCGGCTGCTGACCCGCAGGTCGCGGGATCGATTCCCGGCTGCGGCGGCTGCATTTCCGATGGAGGCGGAAATGTTGTAGGCCCGTGTACTCAGATTTGGGTGCACGTTAAAGAACCCCAGGTGGTCAAAATTTCCGGAGTCCTCCACTACGGCGTCTCTCATAATCAAATGGTGGTTTTGGGACGTTAAACCCCACAAATCAATCAATCAATCAATCAAATCAATTACATGCCCCTGGATGAATGAGAAAAGCGAACGCTATGGTTTCAGCGCGAGTCCCTGGCGTTTGGACGGCCGCCTTGTGTCCGTGACTGTCGGTGGTATTGCTCGAACATCCCTTCACCGAGAATAAACGTTGAAACAAACCTAGCATCACTTAGTTAAAAACCTAGCCATGACCTAGCAGCAACGAAAAAAACCCAGAAGTAACCATATTAGTCTTCAGAATCGCCCAGTTTCGCTGCTTCAAGCATTACGCAGCTTCGTTTTAACCTTTTATTTCTTAGATATCTGAGACCATCAAAATGCTAACTACCGTGTGATCATCTCCGGAGTCTCTTCTCTTCGAACAAGATATACTACAAGGTATCGATTACCTGAAGTACAGAAGTGAAGCCATAAGTTTGTACAACATATACTGCCACGTTGATGCTGCATCTCAGGTTTTCTGCTCAACACGTAGGCTAATCACTCAAAAGGCCCATTACGGGCGCCTTTTATCATATTTTACGATGAGGAAAACACGGAACACATTCGAATTGATTTTCACAAAATCTGAGGATAACAAACAATTCACTCGAAGTGAAACGTACTCACTGAGATGAGGATGTCTCTTAGTTTAGCGTCAGAGTTGATCTTAAAGGTAATTGACGCAACGTACCTAATTGATATTGTATAAGACTGGATTGGTTACGTACGATATCGGTATCTAACTTGCGGGTGCATTTAAGAGTGATTGAGTAGGTTTCGGGGTGACTTATGGTCGCGGGATCGAATGCTGGCCGCATATGAATGGAGATGAAATGCCGCTGCAGGCCCGTGTATTGACCAATGTGATGCAAGTGCACGTTGCAGAGCACCATGTACACGGTCAGAATTTCCCCGAGTCCTACACTACGGAGTGACTCCTTATCGTATTGTAGTTGCGACACGTAAAACACTACATTTGAAGGGTAAAGTGCCTCACCGAGCCGCAAAACTGACTGTCGGTGTCAACACTCCACACGAAACGATGCAAAATACAGTAATCATGCATGCATCGTCTCATCACGTGACGTCACATTGCGGCGTCATAACATGACAGCATCTCTTTCGTTAGCGGCAATTACTCGGTCAAAGGTAGGCCGACTACGTAGACACTGCCGACCCCGGTGAGCTTACTGAAAAATTTCGGAGCGGGTCAATACAATTGCAGCCCCCTTAAGCACACGCACGAAAGACCCAGATACATTTATCGTTAGAATGACATGATTGTAATAGAAAGGCGGGAGTAAGAAGAAGCTGGAAGCGTTTCGTGAGATCGTAAACAGGGCTTGTATGCTGGAGGTCACGTTTCGACGATCGGACTAGTTTCCTTCAAGGTTACAGCTCTGAAGAAGACAAGTCGACTCGTCCAAATGTCGGTTCCAGCACCTGCCGTGCATTTACGAAATGTGCATAATTTAATAGTAACAGGCATTTCAGTGGCTTCACTAATGACGTCACTGCAGCACTGCTGCACATAGTTGCACGACACATTTTCTTATAAGAGAAATTTTGCAATTGTATGGCCATATCTGCGCTAAAATAGGTGTGGACGGATACCAAAGACCCACAGCCAACTGGAAGAACTTGAAACAGCAAGGCTATATTCCTTTCTTTTTCTTGTTCGCCTTCAGGGACGCAATAAACAACACCGCGCCTCCTTCACTTACGCTCGGAGACAATATGTCATCGGCATTCTCGGATCTGTCTTTCCTTCCATCGCCCGCTGCCGAAATCAAGGCACGGGGGCCACTTGAGAGAAAGACCGCGTAGTTTCTTACGCTGCGCCGCATCGCCTCCCCCCTCGAACTCGGTGTCGGCGGCGCAATCACGCCAGCTGCCGTTCATCAATCAAAATACAGGGGCCGCTTATAAGGCGCACTGCAGGCTGTTGTATTGCGATCTAGCCGGCCGTGGAAGAAGCCAAGTCCCCAGCCGGCCTCCAAGCCGATCCAAGGTCGGAGAGTGCCCGTCGCCATACTTTGTTGTGCGACGAAGCTGGTGGGCACATAGAACGACGAAGAAAACAAGGCGTAGTTGTTTTCTTGGGTACTTGAGTGTTCTGAAGAGATATAGCCCGGCCGATGCAGTGCCAGGATAGATATGACATTAAGCTGAAGAAGCGCAGCGAATCCAAGCATATAGGCATAAGTACAAGCCAGCAACATAAGCCGAATTCCCAATGTCGCGAAATTCAGGCCCACAGTTCACCGTACTCATACGTTCGGAAAGAGTGACAGAGATAGACAGAAAGTTTAACAAAGAAGTGGATATGTTTGCCTGGCGTTTCGCTTGAAACGCTACTCCAAGTGGAGTGCGATTATTATATGATATATACACTGATAAACACATAACACGTAAGTCACACACACACGCGAGTATTACACTACTTAGAAAGTTTCATTCAGGTTTTTGGGTAGAGAGCAAGATTTAGCAGGGTAAAAGGTCCGGTTGGCTACCCTGTATTTGAAAAAGGGGGTGCGAAAGAATGAAACAGGAAAGAAGTGTATGTAACAATACTTCTAAGTGATGAGAACAACACTGTCTAAAAGCAACACGCCATCTTAGTCACTGAAACGTCATAGCTCATAAGCTAAATCTGACGCTAACGCATTGTGACGGGTACTCTCTTGGAGCAACAAAGAATACCCTTATCGCACTCAAAGCACAATTTACATGCCTCCGGTATGCGATACACACCTGAGTTATAACAGTATTTAATTCGCAACAATCGTCTTTCACGGCTGTGTGACGTCGCCGTCATCCGGCTGCACAATAGGTGGCGCGGTATGCCTTCGCCATTAACTAACCAGAAAACTGACCAGCAATCAGTACTCGCCTCATACTCACCACCGTGCACAATCAGTGTCGATGCCAATGACTGAAAGGTCGCGTCCCGGTACACAAGTTCTCGTCGTGCATGCAGATACATCGTTGCACCACTACCCTACGCTAGATACGTTGCAAAGCTAGCAAGACATGTGACTCATGTGTTTCTCACTGGCCATCACTTTGACAAAGACGAAAGGGACAACAAGGACAGCATATCCTGTCTTTCAGGTCCCTTCTGTCCTCCTTAAAGTCCTGTCTTGTCCCTTTTGTCCCCGCCAAGGCCTGCCTTTCTTGTCCATTTTGCCCTCATCAAAGTGCTGTCTTTCTTGTCCCTTTTGTCTTCGTCAAAGTGCGCTATACTTTGCCTATATGACATTATGATCAATAACCAACTCATTCAGCTTTTAACCTTACCGAAATGATCACTGTTCTCCGCTGCGGCGGTATAGTGCGCGCTTTCTGTAAACAAGGCACCGTCCTAGAGGAAATTGTCCTTGCAGAACTGGTAATGGCAGAAAAATCGTACCATCTCAGCACTGCTTACGCGGCTTAAATGTTTCTGCCGCTTTTTATTCATATGGTGAATAATGATTAGAGCTTTTATCAACGCAGGTCACACGATCGCTCGACTAAAGAAGGAGGAGGCAGGGTGGATCCTTGCAGTCTGGGACGCCGTTCGCCGTGGTAGCCGCATTGGTCCGCTTCCAACCGGAATCATCTGCGAATCATGGGCGGATGACAAAATAAATCTTCCGCAATGAACTTGCACTGTGTTTGAATGTAATGATATTTATTCGGAGTTTTAAAACATACCATTTCTTTATTTAGCTAACACTAAGGATAACACCGGCAAAAACGTATGCGCACACAAGATCCTGGTTATACTACATTGATGTTCTCAGTCGATTGTACTGACGTAATAACATGATGTCATCATCACTTGATCACGTGACTTCGTTTTGCTCTTTTCATTACCTGAGATATGAGAAATGAAAAGTGAATGAAACATTTACCCACACTTCTGAAAAAAAAAAAAACGGGGGAAAGACGTTTTACACGGGAAAACATCACACATTTACTGAAAGGTAGCGCAGTATCGCTTGATGACGATATCGCAAACGTTGGCAACAGGGAGCCGCACGATACGGGAATATACCAGCGACCACTTTTCTTGTGATAACATGTTCTCGTAGCGCAGCGCGCCGCTTTACGCGAATCTACCACGTGTTTCATTTTTTTTTTTCGGGAGGAGCAACGTTTGGGCCAGAGCAGCACGATGAGCCGCCAAAACCTCGCTCCATCTATACGAGGCTTTTTTTTTTTTTCCCGAGCTTGGCACGAAACGCACGTAAAGAGGTCAGCTCGTAAGACGCACGCCCAAGATGATAATGAAAAGATGGTCGAGAAGACGACGATCTGGGGAGAAAATGAAAAATATAGAAGAATACAGGTAAACGCTCGCGAGAGCACGTTGCGAAAAACAAGGCGTAGAATAAGAGAGAAGTCAACGTGAAAGAACGAGGCCGTGCCAAGGCGAAAACTGTCGCGAAAAGTGCACGCGGCTGAGTGAAAAGGACAGGAAGTTGTAGGGATATGAGGAAGAGGGGGAGGAAAGGTGACGGGGAGAGTGAAAAATAGGCCACCCGCGCGGTAAGGGAGTCATTTAGGGAGTTGCGAAACACGTCCAGGCAAAGGACGACAGCGAAAGGCGTAGATAGACGATGAGGCGACGGTAGTGTATACTGCACACGCCTGCCGGACGACGCCTGTACGCGATGTGCGCGATAATGACAAGAAAAAAAAAAGGAGGGTTGGGGAAAAGAAAGGTGGGAAGACCGGGGACTTTTTCGAAGCAAAGTATGTTCTCCCCTCGCATTCCCTCCAGCAAAGCGACTTTTTTTCCCTTTTAGGAACGGCAGGACTTAGTCGGGCGACAGCAACCCGTAAAGATGGCAGAGAGATAAAAAGTGTAGCAAAGAAAAAAAAAAAACGCGCACGAACGCCTGCTTGTGGGAGACACGCCCTGTCCTGTAGGGACATCTAAGAAAAACACTGATGCGATTAAGGACGGTAAAAAAAAGGAGGGAGTGAGGAGGAAAGCTCTTCCTTACTTCCCATCACTTCGCCTAAATTCGTTTTTCTTTTTTCCTTTGATCTCGTTTCTTCGTGGTCATCATGGGAGGTGTCACTAAGTGCTGCTTTCTAGGCACACCATGCAGCCTGAGGCTGGCCCAATGTGTCCTGACGAAAAAAAGTAGCAATTCGGCACGTCCGCTGGGTGTATAGCGGAGAAAACGAAAGGCGGTGTTTAGACGAATATGGGGGAAACGACTCCAGGCACGAAAACCCGCGGACATATACAGGAGAGGGTGGGGGGCAAGCTGGTGCGTCGCAGGCATTTGACTGTTATCACCATGCAACTAAGTGATAAGGCAAATACAGGATTAGTGAGAAGGGCTTATTAAGCCCAAAGTCTCAGATGCGCGAAAATCGACCAGCGTACCGCGTCGCCGAGTGATGCAAAAAATCATCGTCACGTGATGATGTCACAGGTGCCCAAGTTTGTGACGTCCCAGTGGCGTGTTATGTGAGACGATGATGTCATCGCATGGCATCGTAGCTTGGACAACTGTGGGCAAATTACAAAGGCAGTGCTAATCTAGATAAGCTGCTTTGGACGCAGAGGGCAAATAGGCTTATAAATAACAAATTTGTACATACACTTTTATTATTGCGATAGCAAATATATGGACACTCGCCGCTGAATTTCGCCGTCGCAGTCATGTGTCAGATATGCATAAGTATAAGTATATATAAGAAGGAAGAAAGGTTATACTTAAGGGCTGTTTTTTTTTTGTTAGGCACAATATATCTTTATATCTCATTATTATTGTTTCAAATAAGAAAAAAAACCACCCCTCAAGTACTCACTTCCTTCCTTCATTCATTAAAGAGGGTCTCGTTCTGGCAGACTTCGTACGTTTAGGTATACAAGTGATTATTGGTCAGCTGCCACCTCGCAATAAGTTCCCGTGCTACGTGACGCAAAACAGGCTGATAAAGAGTGTTTCACACCCACCGCCATAGCTGCTGGTGACACTCCCAGGTTCAATTCAAAAATATATATACCCAATAAAATGATTAAATGATTGATAGGTCGGGTTTAACGTCCCAAAAACCCCACATGATTATGAGAGACGCCGTAGTTGAAGGCTACTTAAATTTCGACCTCCTGGGGTTTTCTAACGTGCACCCAAACCTGAGCACACTACAGCGTTTTCTCCTCCAGCGAGAATGCAGCAGCCGCCGCCGGGATTCGATCCCACGACCTGCGGGTCAGCAGCCAAGTAAGTGCCTTAGCCACTAGGCCACCGCGGCGGGGCTATCCAATAAAATGGAAGGGATTGGGGGATGGCCACCGTGAAGCAGACGCGCGTTGCGCCCCTACAGGTGGTAGTTGTCATCCTGTTGCCTAATTTTTTCCTCAATGTTTTCGCGTTTTCTAACAACAACAACAACAACAACAACAACAACAACAACAACAACAACAACAACAACAACAACAACAACAACAACAACAACAACAACAACAACAACAACAACAACAATAATAATAATAATAATAATAATAATAATAATAATAATAATAATAATACCTCTATTGCGGTCTCTATTATTTTCCCCCCTTTCCCCACGTAGTGTAGCAAACCGGGTTCAACCTGAAAACCTCACCGCCTTGCCTTTGCTGTGTGTCTCTCACACAGAGCAAGTTTTACAAAAAAAGAACTGACAGGCCAGCCCTCAGTTGCAAACCGAATGGCGAAGAGCTCACTCAAAGTGTTAAGGTCTTAGAAACACGCTGATCGAACATTGTACCCGAACATCTCAAAATAGGCGAATTAACATGCCTCACCATCTGTACCGTACTGAGCATGTTAAGTGAAAGAGGAAAGTTTTAACACATTCACTTCACAGTGATCTTAAATAGTCAATCAAAGTGTGATTATAAACGTCTGTGCCAGCGTAATGACAGCGGGAGGTTTCAATCTGTGAAAAAAAGACTCAAGTATCTACAGCGTCACGGCCAACAACGTAATATTCGCGCTCACGTACGCACAGAAATAAAAGCAAAACAGCAATAACGTACAATACTAGCGATGCTGCTTTCAGCGGCAGATAATAGCCCAGGCAATAACGCCCCGTAATAAGACCGATCATAGCGTTGTACCTTTTGCTTATCACCTTTTCTTATTACTCTTCCGATTGTTTTCTAGGCTTTTGTTTCCGAGCACTACCATCAGCCGTTATACGGTGGTCCGTTGGTCGCCGGCTCATGTTTTCGTTCGATCTCGCAGACTTTTCCCTCGGAACGCGCGGTCCCGACATTTCATCACAGTGTTGACACTGGCACGACGAAGCCAGGCTGGTTCGTAGGAAGTGGGGGGGGGGGGGGGGGGGCACAGCCGAGGTAAGACGAAGTCAAAGCCAAGAAACTATCCAGAGTTGGAACCACGGGAGGACCAAAACGAAGCCGAGAACCCGAGTAAGAGTTGGGGAGTAAGGGGAGGGCGGTGAATGTGACCCGGGCGAGGTCAAAGCCAAACATAAACGTACAAAAAAAAAGGGGGGGATGTTCCCGACTCAGAACTGGCTCCCTTAGCAGGACCGGAGCGTGGACTGACTGCCTGACTGACTTGCGACTTGGTAAACGTCCCTGCGTGCCGAATAAACACTGTCAAATGGATCTGAGTCCCAAACATTGACATCCCCCCCCCCCATACCCGTTCATGCTGTGCAAGCGCGACACATTTGTTCTCATCGTTTAGTCTTGTCTTCCATCAGCGACCATGAAGGCCTGAGAGATCAGTAGCCATTCTTCCTTCCAACAACATATATCTGCTCCCTCGAATAGCTATTTCGTAACGGCAAGCCATCGTGCTGCTCTCAGAAGCCGACTGCACAAATACGAAGAAATCATAGGGATCTACTTGATTCGGATGAGTTTTAGGTGCTTGAAACGAACCCCCGCGCACATGGCAAAAAATAAAGCCAACCAGACATACCCCCCCCCCCCCCCCATTTCCCCAAACCGTAGCTTGAATAAAAAGGCCCACCTTACCACGCACGAGCTCACTATCTGAGGCAGGCAACAGCCATACGTCAACTCCAGAAAAGCTGATGAAACTCAAGACGATAAAGATGGAGTGTTCACTGTCATCATCGACATATTAACGCCCTACAAGACACACAAATAACTACACCTACAACCCCCTTATTAAGATAGATAGTCCACGGGGCGGTAGATGTCGAACTGTGGATGTCTACAAATGAGAACATTTCAAAACTCGGTGCACTTCACCTATATCTACCACAAAATATTCCACGATGCTGGCTGTAGCCTATGTAGACACGAATTCGCAGACAGAACATATGTCATGGAAATGCGCACACACATTCAGTCACATTCAGTCATAAGAACGCAGACCTCTTTGAGGCATTTCGGCGTGACGTCCTGGCTAGCCCTTAATCAAAAGAGCGAATCTGGAAAATCCAGGATCCTCGGGAAATAGTGGAAAGGCTCAACCTTACCACGAGCACTCGAGTGACCTAGGCCAACCTGCCAGTCTGCAGCTTCTGAATAATGTTTTGTCCCATCGAGTCCTTACGCAATTGCTTAAGACGACTCAAAAGTGGATTCCATCTTTCTCTTCGACTTAGTCGATTGTGCAGACTCCCCCCTTAAAAGCTTTCTGCAAGCAACATGGCTATGCGCCGACTCCGGGACCAGGTGCACCGAAACTTATTTGACACTCATGTGGTTTCGCAGTGCCTCCGAGATCGGCCCACTCTTAATGTGCGGCAATGACGTCATCATCAGAAGTCATGATTAGGTCACACATATTTTACCGCGACGCCACGTCACGATGCCGACACAGGGTGGCGCCATCACATGACAGCTTTTGCATTCCTCGATTGCTCACGCCGATGCTATCGGTCACTGGTCGCGTTTGATGAGGCTTCTCAGGCTATCGCCTCCATGACATCTATCTATCTATCTATCTATCTATCTATCTATCTATCTATCTATCTATCTATCTATCTATCTATCTATCTATCTATCTATCTATCTATCTATCTATCTATCTATCTATCTATCTATCTATCTATCTATCTATCTATCTATCTATCTGTCTATCTATCTATCTGTCTATCTATCTGTCTGTCTATCTATCTATCTGTCTATCTATCTGTCTATCTATCTATCTGTCTATCTATCTGTCTATCTATCTATCTGTCTATCTATCTGTCTATCTATCTGTCTGTATATCTATCTGTCTATCTATCTATCTGTCTATCTATCTGTCTATCTATCTGTCTGTCTATCTATCTGTCTATCTATCTATCTATCTGTCTATCTCTCTGTCTATCTATCTATCTGTCTGTCTGTCTGTCTGTCTGTCTGTCTGTCTGTCTGTCTGTCTGTCTGTCTGTCTGTCTGTCTGTCTGTCTGTCTGTTACCATTCGATTTAGTCGGAATAACGATTGATCGAAATCTATCAAAGTCCCGCTTATATTTGAGCGAGAAAGAGAGGGGAGAGGGCACTTAGTAAAATATGTTGGGCTGCAAGAAACATAAAACACGAGGACCAATTCGAACCGGACGAATCAGCAGCAAGTACGAGGCACAGTCCGAGAAGTCGCAAGGAGAGAGGACAAAGCAGAGCGAGAAAGTAAAACTCCGAATCGAGGCTACGAGTCGGAATAAAGCTGCACTGTGCAAACAAGGGCACCCCCGATCCACGATGCTCAGCAAACTGCGGGCTCGCACGATAGACCCGTGTTCTCGCCGAATACCCGAAGACAGAAAAGAAAAAGATGAAAAGAAATAAATCCCGGAGCAAGGATTCTTTCGTCAGCAGAACTGATCTTTGCAGCGTTCGCGAATGCCAAATGTTTTGACAGTCGGTCCTGACGTGGTCTTCTTGGCTTTCGTCACAAACGCATAACATGTATGCTGGATCCCTTCGCGAAGCGGACTGGCGTTTTGTCGCCGAGTGTGTTTGCTTCCACGCGTCAAGATCCCGTGGTCTTCTCCTATTGGCTTTCTTTTCAAATTGAGTTGGCGTTCGGGCGATGCAACTCTATGCGAGCAATAAACATGGCGTCATTGTGTGGCATCATAATGCGCCGATGGCTGCCATCATTGGCACTAGGGCCACTATGCTGGGATCATTTTTTTTGGGGGGGGGGGGGGGCGAAGCGCTTTACAGGGACACTGGCAAAACATTTCTCACTTTTTTTGCGTCAAATGATAGATCAAGCAACTGAGAGCGTAGAAAATTTACCGCTAAGTGAAAGTGCGCCCTGAAAAATTCTTTAAAGCATGCGCTTAAATGATAGTTTTTCTTTCTACTGTACTCTGACGTCACGACTTGGCATGAGCAGCGCAACCAGGCGGTAGCTTGCGTAAGCGCTAGTTTTCGTGGCGTATTCTCCTCTGCACGTCGCTTCTTCGACCGTCTGCTTAGCCTGCCGCGCCTCACGTGTGGCAACTGTCGCGGCAGGGAGAGACAACGTTGAGATGGCATCACTTCAGTGCTGGACACATGGTGCGCATTCGGGGGCGCCACTGGTGGGCGCCCGTCGCTGGTTTGTTCCTCGCTGCTCTAATAGCCTCGACCACCCTGGTATTTGTAGATATCGCCACTGCCGTGAAAAAACATTGGACAAAATGTTTCTAATGTGACATAATTTATGATTGAATAAAGTTATGTTTTAACTGTGCTGTTTCTGCAAAGTAACGTCCGTTACCGAACCACCAACGAGATACCGAGCCGTAATGGAAATCCATTTTCGAGGGGGTAAACAAACAGTGGCACCGACCATATCGGCTAACCAGCCCGGCTCGTTCCCACCTTTGCTTTTTACATCGACACCGTCGAGAAAACCCGTTGCACTTGTAACAGCGTCACACAACGTTGAACAGACATTAAAGAAAGTGTGTTACCGCAACCGCTAATCCCCAAAAGAAAGTTCGCTGTTGCGTGGCGTCATCATTCACAATAATTTTTTCATCCGTTAAACAGAGGAACCGTAAATGCACATTGGTGTAGTAACTACACATCAGTTTATTTACGGGGGTTTAATGCGCCAAAGTTCCCTCAAGCTACGAGAGATGCTGTTGTAATGGGCTACGGATAACTTCGACTACGTGGAGCAGGGGCGTGGGTATGATTTTTTTTTTCGAGAAGGGGTGGGGGGTGTGGGGTGGGGAGGCACTTTCTTGATTTTGGGTGGCACTCCCTTAAAATGGTCACTTTTCGTTCTGTATGTCTAGGCGAAAAAAAAGTTTCCAGGGGGTGGGGAAGGGATGAGCCCGGTGCGCTACTACCATGGCTACGCCACTGAAGTGGAGTACTTCGTGTACACGGGCATATAGCCCTTTAACCTCCATCAAAATGCGACCGCCGTGGTTGGATCGAACCAGCGTCCTTCCGGTTGGCTGCCGAGCCCTGTATAAGCACAGAGACACCACGGTGGCTTAAAACCTGACATCCACTTTCTAAAGAAATATACCCATGGCTTAGTACCTTGCGATTGTATGCATACGCGCCTCAATTGGTTCGCTATTCATGTTATTCGAGTCTTTACCTTTCTATCCACGCTCATCCATTCCCCGCTTCAGGGCAGCAAACCGGAATTTTTTTATGGTTAACCTCCCCGCATTTCACACAACCTTTCCCTATTTTAGTGGTTTGATTCAGATGCAGTATCTGGTTCATTTTATCCGCGATTCCAACTGAGTGCTCACCACCTAGCCTAGAAACGGCGCTAACAGGGTTGCGCGCGTTGAGAAGCGACCTTTTCTTCTAGCCTTACCGCACGCGCGAGCTCGAAAGAGAAGAAATCGATGCCCAGAAATTTGTATCGCAGTGTGTCGCAATGCGTGTCATTGTGGTGAAAAAAATGGTAACGTATCGTTCTATCACTTCCTGGTGAATGCAGACGACGCGCGACGGATAGTACGGTAGTTTGTTCTAATAAGTTCGCTCGCGAACACCTAATTGTTTTCGGTGAGTACACCACTATTTAGCTTGTATGCATTCTTATCAATATTCGGGCTTCTCTAAGCACGGAGTATAGTTTCATTTATATAAACAAGCACTTTAGTAAATTTGTTGTGTTACGTCTCACTCTATAGTCATCTTCAGCATTTATATCAGCCGTATTTGGATTCACGTTTCTACTCACGTCCACTGACCGCTACTCTAAAGCCAAGTCGATCATGCATCATTGCAATATTTGTGTATCAGAGACGTGAATTACGGGGGGGGGGGGGGGGGAAGTCCCTACTTTTCCCCACCAACTCTTCCAGGGAAAATATTGATAAATATATCTTATGACGTTGTTTCTTCCAAAAAAAGACATTATAATACTGGTTTGCAATCACAAGGAACTCGTTTTCGAAGATACAATGTCAAACGGCGCCTAGAAGAGCACCGACTACTTGAGATATTGGTGTTAAAAAAAAACATCCACACCATGGTAAAAAAAAAGCCAATTATAGGCTAACAAACTCGTGAGTCGACTCACTGAGACACACATATATAGAGCTGTGAGTGTAAGTTTCAGTTATTCTGGGGGAGTATAACTTTCGTGAGCGCGAGTCCGAGTGAGTGTGGATAAGTAAAATTTGGGTGCGTCTGAGTCAGAGTGAGTCCAAAGCTGCAAATAAATTTCATGAGTCGGAGTGAGCTCCACAAGTTTTGCCGACCTATGTACGTGTTTGGCTGTATACACTTTTCGCATGTCCTTGTTTTCTGTCCAAATCGTAGTGCTAACCACTGTCAAATCAAGCTGATGTAATCCTTCTCCCCAAACATTTTTTGATTTCGTATGTGTGTATGTAAATGTGTGTATATACATGTGTGTATATACATACATACACACAAACGCGCGGGAGAACGCCATGCGTGCGTATATCTGCTTAAATTATAAACTACTGCCAACAAGAACAAGCGAATATACGGATGCATACTGCCTTATTCGTTAGAAACCTAATAACTTGGATAGGCGAATGAAAAAAAAGGAGCGTTTCTATAAAAATCGAAAACACGATTTGCCTTATCACACGATACACTGGCCCAAGCACAGCTCCGTTCTATGATCAAGTGAACGGCTTGCTTATTCAGCTGTTTACGGGACTGCGGAACTCAATGGCATATACGCAATCGGCAGCAAAAGCCGCAGCGTAGAATCATCTCAAAAACTGATAAGGCCTCGCCTGTAGCAGAGTATCAACGCCAGCGCAAAAGTGCTAGCACCTTCCGGAGAGGCTAGCTAAACATCAGCAGTTGTCTTCTTCAACTTCGGGGTAGCTAGAAAGGTTCTTCAACTTGAAGTAAATCTGATGCGGTTCGCCGAGGAGCCTCTATGTTTGCGCGCACAGCGCAACTATTTCCGCTGTTTCGCCAGTGAAATTGTTTATGCCGATGAGAATAAGGCAATCCGTGGCCACCACCCTTTCGCCTTCGACGAAGCTACGCGATCCGACGCCACACTCAAGAAACTTCAGCACAGTGCCAAGTGAAAGTTGACCCTGTTAAGCGCAGTTATCTTTGCTTCTTTTTTACCAGTATTGGCAGTACACGAAGCATTTTATGCGCTGCGAATATCCCAATCTAATATATATGTGCTTGGCGAGTAAATACTTCGGCTGTGTTCGCATTCTTCGCAGAGCTCATCATCATCATCATCATCATTATACCGTTTCATACTGTCCCAAACACACCCGCTCTTTATGCTGACCCCTTGCTGTCCAGTGAATCGCCAGACACCTAGCTAATCAACACACCTTCAGAAAGCCATACATACAGACGACATGAAAAACATGCACTTAGTGACTCCGAATAAAATCCCACATTGGTTTAACCCGGAAAGGCAGACAGTCACAAGCTTTGGCTGCAAATGAATACGAATGCCTCCGATGGAACAATCAATTGCAGTCCCTTGAATATTGCGTATTTGCGCCTTACGTACCGCCGAACACACACCGAATCCTCGCTGTCAATTAATTTGCCACTGCTGCGATAGCAGGGCGCGCGTCCGATGCCTTTGTATGTGCTTGTGGCTCCCACATAATTTCTGTGGGAACAGCAACGAGGATTTTCAACGTGGATTTAGTCGCACGGGACGAAACACAACGACGTCGCTGTACTCCTCGTTTTAGGGGAACCGGCGGCAACAAGATCCGCACAGCGAGTTGGCCACCAGTCATTTATCCTTGATTCTGGGCGCCCTCGATAATCTCTCGACCGGGATTAAGAACCGCGGCCTGGTCTGATTGATGACTCACGCGGATTAGCGTCCCGGCGCTGCCCGCTGGCCCACGCGGAATTCGTTGGTCACGTGACCATCGCCCTAAACCCGAGGCAACGGGAAATTTTGAAATTTAGGCTGTGTTTTGCGTTTTCGTTCGTGCCCGTAACAAAAGCGTACACGGATCATGTCTAACGATGAACCCTTAAAAACGTTGTCGGGCTGCGTCACTCGCATGCGGATTGAAAATAGGTTTATTGAAGAACAGCAAATACAGTGGACTTCGCGATGTGCTACAGAAGAGGTTTGGTGCCGTTGGACACATCAGACTTTTCCTGTCACAATATATTAAAAAGCTGTTCTGCTATACATCAGCTACCACTAAACTGCGGAAGCATACCCAGAAACATGTTCGACGACTAAAAGATACTCTACCGTCTCTTCATCACCTTTAATTCCCAAACAACAAAGCCCGCTGCATCACCTTTTCGTTTTCAAGCGGGTGTTTAAGGCTACCAAATATATTTCACTATGCTTTCGCGATGAAAGGAGTTACGCTAAGCAGTATAGAGTACCGATAGTGCTAAGCACAACGTTCCACTGACATGAATGGCCCTGTCCAACGCTTTCAACATGGTGCAAAATGCACATGATAGGGCGGTTGTAGGTTCCGTTCTTATTAGCGACATATTCTTTGCCTTTCTCTCCCTCTCTCTTTTTTTTTTTTCGACTTACATTTCACTATAGACCTAATGCATGCTTGTAAAAAGGGGTAGGCGCCGTCCACATACTGAGACGCTTGTAGCGACGTAGGAGGGAGAAATCAATGGAGGATTTTGCTTTTGTGACGCACAACTATGGAAGGCCCGACAAGTAATGAAGCTAAAGAAAGCGTGTAGCATAGTATTCGCGGCTTTAAACGCAATCGTACAAACTTTAGATACGGACTTATCCCACGTTTGTAAACGTGGGTAGGCGCTGTCGACATACTGACGAGCTTGTACACCGACGTCGCTAGAAGCACCGTCAGAACGTCGACGGTTCCTAGCCCTGTTAACAGACATGAAAGAGCTCTATATCTAAAATTGGTAAAGTTCTATCGGAAACTGAAAATACCACGCTACAAGCTTTCTTTTGCTTCATTACATGTGCGCCTCACATAGTTGAGCCTCACAAAAGCGGAATCCCCCATCGATTTCTCTCATTTTCTTCAGTTCGCTTGTCTGCTACAGAAAAAGCCAGCTATGGGCTAGCCCACTGAGTAATGAAAAAAAGAAGGTGCACACCTAAATAACCAATTCTCTCAATGAGGGCAAAATGATTTACGCCCATGCACCTAAATTAGGAAGAATCGACAATTGGGCGAGTTGGAATTAGTTATGCATCTCTGAAATGGGCAGCGCCAAAATCGAGGACACTAGATGATGCTGCGCATTCTTCATCTGCAACTTCTGGAAGACAGTGCTGCTTGCGATCATTGCGGCAGCGATGAAACGATAGAGCACGTTCTCTGTCACTGCCCGCGTTGCAGCGTGCAAAGACGGCATCTGGCTGCTGCGTTAGCTCGCCTTGACGACAGACCCTTGCCAGAACAGTCAGCGCTTCAAAGGCGACATGATCTGTCTTCGCAGAGAAAATCAGTGAAGGCCTCATTGAACTTTTTTGCGTGGTATTGGCCTATTGAATAGGCTATAGCACCCCAGCTCACTTTTTTTTCTCTTGCAGGCGTCTATTACACTCTTCGATTTCTTTCCCATCTTTATTCCCCATTCTCCCTTCTCTTAGTGCAGGGTAGCAAACCGGATGCTCCGATTTCTAGTTAACCTCCCTGCCTTTTCCTCATTCATACTCTCTCTCTCTCTCTCTCTCTCTCTCTCTCTCTCTCTCTCTCTCTCTCTCTCTCTCTCTCTCTACAACTTCTCCTTATGTCCTCGATTTCTCGAGCCACCCATTTCAAAGATGCCTACTTAAATTAAGGCGTACGGTAAGGAAACCGGGGGACCGGGGTGAGGGGGAGGTCCCATTTTCGGAACCCTCCACTACGGCGTCTGTCATATCGTACCGCAGTTTCGGGACGCAAAACCACCCAAATAATACATAACTAACCCTAGAACAAACACGCAATCTTTAACTACCTCTAACGTTCCAGCCTTATTCGAATTTATAGCAACATCACAAGAGGTATGATAAATTAGATACCAATTCTGGCTGCGTCCACACCGCTGGTCAAACAACAGGCCACTTCAACTGCAGAAGGGCTGTCAGTAAAGAGAAAGAAAAATGAAAAGAGCGAAATTACGATCACGGAAGAGGCTAAGAGGAGCGTGGCGCTCTCAGGGGATCCAGGTGTTGCTTGTCAAGGCGGGCCAGTGCGCCTGGTCAACGCCAAGAACCGGTGGTTACACAGCGCGTCGTACAACAGGGGCGTAACCGTGTACCACGAATACACAGTGACGGGAACGAAACTGGACAGGGGGGTGGGGGGTCCTTCTGACGCACCAGGTGTGAGGACCGTTGATCTCGAGATGAAGCCAGGGACGCTAGCCGACGTGGCGACCACTGTGACGTCACGGTAGTGTCAGGTGGTGCGCTGGATGTAGACTTACGCGCATTCGCGTTGGTCCACACATCTGCACACAGAAAGAATAAAGCTTATATTTAAAATAGTAAATGTGGTTCTTGTGGTAGGACTGCAATAGTCCGGAACACCATTAAAGTTCACCGCCATCTGGGCTCGGCTAATCAGAGCTTGTCTTTGTTCTGAGTACCACCTTGAAAGGACCACCTACAACTCGACTAGTTCTAGATTATGTTTGGCCGATATGAAGGATTTTGTTCGTACGCCTAGACTATGTGGTGTAAATCAGCAGCGCAAATCCTGTCCCCAGAGACATCTGCACTGACTGAACTTCCGCGCGTGCTCTCGAATAATCCGAAGTAATTTAATCTCTTCGCTGAGCTATTACACGTTTATATGAATGCTTGAGGATGGTTGCATCTGCATGTGCTGCGTGCAGAGTCGTGCATTTGCGAGCTGACCATTTAAGTAAGTAAGAGCACTCTACGACTACCGTTCGCCTTCTACCACCGTTTTTCACAATTTCAATTCATTTCCTAGGGTACCAAGAGTAGCCGGTGCAATCCAGAGCTCGGCTTTCGAATTATCTGGCACAAAAGCCAACTGCAAAAAAAGAAAAAAAGGACACATGCACGCCGACATAAGACTTTCTATGGGACAGACTATTGAGTAGTACGAAAGAAACAGTGAACCCGGCAACGTTACCTTGATGGCCTTTGTGCTATAGCTAAACGAAATGAAAGGGGGTGTCGCCTTCCTAAAGTTAGATCACCTCTTCACCGTTTCACGCCATAAGCTTTGACAGAGCTGTACACAACTTTCACATTGTAGAGTTGGTAATTATCACCGTGTGATGTCGTTCTTGTGAATCCACGTTGAATATACCTTTCCTCTCGGTAGTAGCCGTTATATTTCGAAGCACACTGTATTCCAGCCCCATAGTGTCCGAATCGGAGCATTTTCTTCCCCAGTGAAGGGCTCCTACCCAAATCGCGGGTGAGCAACGACATAGAACTGTGCTGAACTCACCATGCCAAGCGCCACTGACGTTGTCACGTGTTCGTGACGTTGAAGAAGGCGTCAATATAGCCGCTTTTCTGCAGCTAGTTTTTAAAGCAAAACTAGATGGCGCCACCACACTGAAGCCCCGTGGCCTTCTCCACGGCGGCGCGGCTGCTATGTCGCGTGTGGCGGACGTTGCCATGCCGCCTACGGCGAGCGGCGCGGACTATGAGCTGCCATTATATTAGGCCATCAGATCACGTGTTCAAACCTGGCAGCGCCCATTCGCCGCTGCGGAAAACCATCTATAGGCTGGTTCCAGACAACACTTTCTACTTTGAGCGAAATCGTAGCCGGTAAATGAAAAGCCACGCCACAAGTAATACGCCCTTTAGAGTCGTCTGCAAGCTTAACACGAATTCTCCGCAGCGCGTCCTGAAAACACTTTGATTGACGCTATAGCGCCACGTAACTTTGGATTCTATTCCGAGCCGAAACTCATGCATGCTGACATACTATTCAGGCATACCGAGTTATGCATGGAGCGTTCTTGCTAGGCTTGCTGACGATGCACACTGATAGTGGCAAACATAGCGTCCGTCGTCAATAACCTGAGCCTCGGCGTTTAATAATGTAGCCATCATCCTTCCAGTATTATCGCTGGCACTCGCGTAAGCTCTCGAATAAACTCGACTTTACTTGCGTCCTGTGTGTAATATTAACATAATGACCTCAAGTAATCGCGAAGCCTCCCAAGTATCGCGACCACAGTCAGCGCCGAGCTTTGCTACCTAATAATAGTAGTAGGCAGGTAATAAACTTTATTGAAGATAGTAATATCTGGGGTTTTTCGTCACAAAGTCATGTTGAGCCTTGTTTATTTTGTTAAACAGAACCAAATCCAGTTCACGAGGCGCGCCCAAGTGGAGGGCTCCGGAAATTTCAACCATCCGCTGTTCTTCAACGCGCACTGACGTTGCCCAGTGCAAGGACCTCTACCATTTAGTCTCCATCACCACAGAATCGAACCCGCGACCTTCGGGCCAGCAGCCGAGCGTCGCAACCCAGCCACGGCGGATGAGTACTGCCGACAGTTCTTGCGGTCGGAACGCAAAAGCCAATCGAGAAGGCGATATAATCAAAGAAGCAGCGAAATGCTCCGGGTTTCGCGTTTTCATCCGTCCAGCCCGTCTTCCATCATGTTCACTTACCGCTATCAATTAGCAGTTCAACCAGGTGCACTTACAAACCACACACACGCGATGAGAGAGCGATACCAATCAAGGGAGTCTACAAATGCCAGATGTTGTTGAACATCGCGCTTCCATGATCCCTCCAGATCGATCGCGATCGACAATGACCCGCTCAGCCGAATGACAAGAGCTGAGTAATGACGCGTACGTGATTCCTGCAGCCAGATGCCCAGCGAGTCGAGCTTTTTTTTTTCGCGCCGGCAGAGATTACACGGAAGTGGTCAGTCTCGGCCGGTGTAAGCGGCTCGTTACCGCGGCCATCCCGACCAGAAATTACAGAGCCCAGAAACTACGCCTCCCCCCCCCCCCCCCCCGAACGTTGATCCACGTAAGCCAATGTACTTCCTTCGTTTTTGATTTGGCTTTCCTTTCTCATAGGACTTAAGCAACAGTAGAGCCGAGTCTAGACACACAGCCACAGTAGACCATAAGGTAATAGCTTGCTGAAACAGAAAATCACAAAAAAAAATGAGGAGGTCTAACCATCATACAGAAGGAACAAACAAAACGTGGGCACGTGGGCGGGTGGCAGGCACCAGGCGATGGTGGGCGGCAAGCGCCAGGGCGAGGAAGAGGCGGCCCCGGAAGGCGTGTTAGACGCAGGGGAGTGGTTACGTGAAGACAGGAGACACGAGATGCACAGTCAAAGGCCGTGCCTAGTTATCCCGTGCAAAATGAATGAACGAGGCGGCTGTTTGCCGGCCGCAGATGCGAGATCAAGTACCGCAACTCGAGGTGCCACAGTATAAGTAAAGCGAGCGACGCAGCCAGGAACACGAGCGAGAGAGTGGCCACGGAGGGGGAGAGGGACGCTGGATGGTCAGACGTGCCGACGGCGATTGTGAGGGGGATGGACTGTACCGTAATATATCGCGTGTATCTATAACTCTCATAATTAAAATACCTTGCGTTTCACGTACCGAAACCACGATATGATCATGATTAGGCCGTTGTGGACGGCTACGGAAACGTCGATCCTTTGGTATTCCTTAACCTGCACCGTCATCGCGCAGGTTATGGAATACATTCTCTATTTTGCATCACTGAAAAGTGCCCGCTGTGAACTGAATCGAACCGGTGACCGTTGTATTATCAGCCAAGCACCGTAGTTACTATACCATCGCGATGGAAAATATTCTGGCTAGACGTTATCGGGGCCGTGCGATAGAGACATTATAAGAAAGCCGTCCTGATAAGGCTGTCTACAAACGTTGCGCCAATGCTCGCATTAAAAAAACACTGACACTTGTACAGGCCCTGGGTACGTGAACGAACTATGAGACGCGCAATATATATCGTATTGATTAAATAATTGATTAATTGGTTGATTAATTGATTGATTGATATGTGAGTTAACGTCCCGAAACCACCGTATGGTTCCCTAAACCATCATATGCATTATATTCTTGCAAAAATATGGCAGAAAATGCATGGTACATTCTATGCGAAGGCTTACGGTGGTATGGACGCTGGCAAGGCAGGCGCCGTACAAGCCTGCAGACGTAACGGCAAAGCTGGCACGCGCGAGAGTAACAGCTTGACAGCATCCACTAGTCTGACCACTCAAAGTGCACCAGATAAAAAACAAAAGCACAAAAACACCCCGACAACTAAAGGAGAAAACACAAAATACCCTTGCTGCTTGTTCAGCAGGTGAGAAAAAAAAAAACGTGAGAAAACAAGCCCTAATGTTGTATCTACTTTCGTTAACAAGTAAAAGACAAAAAAGTACAGGGGGTCAGCCTTAGGCTGGTGGGTGCGCATGCGGCGTGCCACGAGGTCAGTAATTACGGGTTTTCGCGGGTGGTAAGAACGGGAAACAAAACGGCCACCGGTGCCAATTTTCGAGGCCCGGCCGCAGCTGGTCAAACATGTGTCCGCAGCGCGCGTGCCGGTCGCACGAGCCAAGAGCCAACGGCGGATCATAGCAAACTTCCGTTGACAGCAGGGAGCTTGCAAGAAAGAAAAGAAAGAAAGAAAGACATAGATAGATAGATAGATAGATAGATAGATAGATAGATAGATAGATAGATAGATAGATAGATAGATAGATAGATAGATAGATAGATAGATAGATAGATAGATAGATAGATAGATAGATAGATAGATAGATAGATAGATAGATAGATGCGCCGCCGCGGTGGTCTAGTGGCTAAGGTACTCCGCTGCTGACCCGCAGGTCGCGGGATCGAATCCCGGCTGCAGCGGCTGCATTTCCGATGGAAGCGGAAATGTTGTAGGCCAGTGTGCTTAGATTTGGGTGCACGTTAAAGAACCCCAGGCGGTCGAAAATTCCGGAGCCCTCCACTACGGCGTCTCTCATAATCATATTGTGGTTTTGGGGCATTAAACCCCACATATCAATCAGATAGGTAGATGACAAAAAGGTTAGCGAGATGAACTTTTGTTGGTTACCGTGTACTTGGGAAGGGGAAATCAGGTGTGAGAGGATAAGAGGGAAATGAACTTTGCAACGGCACCCTAAAGTCATGACAACAGAGAAGCTTTAGAGAGGGAGACCTCTATCTGCCCGCGCACCCACGCACGCTCTCGCGTTCTTTAGTACTCCCAGCTACACCCGCGGAGAATACAAATGAACGCAACAGCGTGCGTATGCTAGCGCTTCGGGGCACCGGCAATAAAACTCTCTAATACCACTGCGTAAAACAAACATCTTCACGTAGCCACTGAACTGCCACAACGTGGCACTCCTGTCCAGCTTCCCCAAGAAGCTGCAGCAACTTCCTCGGAGAGGCTCGCGTTGAAGTCGGAGCAGGTCAGTCCCCTCAGTTTCGTTTTCGAGGTACGCTAAATGTTTACCCAGAGTTAAGCTATTTGTAGGAGAGAGGTATATAGCTGACAAGAACCGCATCAATTATGAGGAATACCATCAAGTCACTGCTTTTCCTGAATTCTGTGAAAAAAAGGAAGACTTGCAGCAGCTGCGTGACCACGTGAAACAACCGACGCCTGTTAGTACGCACTAATCTTAGATGGCGAGGTCTGTAAGTGTACATTTTCACCTAAACGGGTCCTTCTTTTGCGCGAAAGAAGCGTGCGTACGTCTTAATCGTTCAAACAGGCAACGCCTCTTAACGTCTCTGTTCCTTGCACCCATTCATTTTCTGTCCCCTTTTACGTGAGTCCGCCTATTTGACGCGCAATCCATCTTGGACCCGGCGCGCGCGACATGCACGTAGTTTGCAATTGAAATTACGCGGGCTACCACACGCCTGGCAACAACACGGTTACACACGAGTCCTTCTTGCGTACTGTACTCACCAGGCAACAACGCACCGAGAGGCCACGGAGGCTGCAGTTTCGAAGCGATGCGTCGTTGTTGCTTTGTGTGCTGTACTTCGCCGGCCACCTTGCGGAGCCACTCCCCCCTTTTCTGTTTTAAGGCAACAATCGAAGCAGGCGTTCGGAAGACAGCAACTGCAACGTGCTTTCCGTACGCATCGCGTAAGCACACAAGAAAAAACGTACAAACAGAACAGGCTTAGAGAACTGACAGCGTACGCGCGCGCGCGCGTCTGGTCTTGCAGGGCTTAAGTCTAACGAGACCTAATTGAGTCCGCCCGGTCATCACGAAAAGGTGCCGCCTTGCGGCCCACCTCTATACACCCTCCTTGTATACATTGCGGCCAAGCTATAGAGGGAGCTAGACTCGAAGAATTACCGCTGCTGCGTGTCCCTTCGTTTTCATTTTTTTTTTACTAAGCGGGCAGAGCATTAGTTTTGCAGAACGTGCACCAGATGTCGCCTCAATTTATCCGCGCACGCCGCCTGGTGGTGCGCACCGTTGCTAAAGAAAAGAGCGCGGTGAAGATGAAATAATGAAGGTGTTACCAAAGAAGCAAACGAACGGAAAATGGTGTTCAAAATGCGAGTATCGGTGGAAGGTAGAGATAATCAGTGGTAAAATGTGCAAATATGCCCGCTCCCTTTTTTTTTTCGTTTATTGTTTGAGAGAATGCGCACGTCGAAACATTGTACTTATCAAAGAGACCGTCTGTTTTCTGAGCGAGTCAGGCGGCATAGCACGCGTGATGTTTATAGTGATGGCTAATCCCGGGATTAACGGTCGACTGAACCACGTGGATGGCGTCCGATTTCACCTGCGCGCTGATACACGGCACGAAGCCACGGTAGTGGCAATGACCCCCAGGTGCGTGTGCTAACATGGCAAAGGTATCCAGCCGAGGTTTTTTTTTTTTTTCAGTTTCTGCTCGCTCAAAGACAGACAGAGAGAGATGGCAAAAAATCAGAAGCTGTCTGAGCACAAGAAAAAAAAACGTATATTTTATTCCATTTAGAAGGGTGCTGATCAGTTGAACATTAGTCAACACTACTAATACAGAGTGCTTGCCAAGCAAAGTTCTCGTTCGCTCGATTTCGTGCCGACCGGTTGTGCCCCCGCTATCTCCGACAACAGCGCAGCTCTGGCCGACTGGGCTCCCCCTACGCCATCTCTTGCCGCCGACATGAGCTCTCGCTGTGTGGTGCCCGGTCCTCGGATTTCTGCAACCGTGTCCATCTTTCCTATCTCCTCTTTACTTCCGTCGCTAGCTGTCCCTGCGCCTCGCTCTCTCCTTCCACTCTCTATATATACCTTTCAATCCTATTCTTTTAATCCCTCCTTACCCCCATCCCTTCTGAGCTACTGTTGAGGTGTCGCACTTTATGCAGACAGTTACGGGGCTGAGTTTTCTCTTCTTTTTCTCTTTAGGAATCACATAAGAAAGAAAGAAAAGAAGCAAAGTTACTTATAAGCACAAGTTTACGAAACACATTGACACACTTTGACAGAGTACAAGACATAAATCTCTGGGTGGAGTACAAAAAAAAAAGGTAATGTGTTTCTTATTCAATACTTGGGGATCTAAGAGTGGCGCTCACACTGACCTTGTTGGTAAACTTGTGATGATGCATCAGCCTTTTAGATGCAAAGCAGCTTATGGCGGAGTTGAATCCGGTGAAGAGCGGCGTGACCACTCTTACTGCACACGCGCAACAGCTGGGACAAGTGCTACCAGCACGCGCTAGCAAGCGCTAGCGCGTGCTGGCCTATGTAAGGGGCTCGGTACGACGCTTTGGCCTCTCCTTCTTACGTTCTCTCGGAAATGGCGCGATGGCGTCGGAGAACGAGATTCTGCAGACGCGCGATGAACCCACGTGCTCCGGCGTGGCGTGCCCCAAGAAGAGTTCGGTGCGAGAATCAGCAAGAGTAAGTATAGTGAATTCACGGTGTGCTCCATTTGCAAGGACGTGTTAACATCGGGCAAGGTGCCCATGATGAAGGGAACTTAAAGTCGACCCGTGCGCTGATTCGCATGCTACTCATGGTTTCTTTAGTGGGAGCCGGTGTAATTTCTTCTCTATCGATTAACTGATCCTTGCACCCCCCCACCCCCACCCCCTCCGAAAGATTTCTGCACCTCACATGGTCTTCCACTGCCTCCGGGATCTGTACACCTTTGACAATGCGATGATGTCATTCCATGACGCCATAACTACTTCACAAATTTTGACGATCTGTGACGCCATTAAGACGTCAGCAAGGTGTAATCTCTGCCAGGTGGTTGAAATATCCGGAGCCCTCCACTACGGCGTCTCTCATAATCATACGGTGGTTTTGGGACGTTAAACCCCACAAATCAAGGTGTAATCTCTGATCGCATTACATTTGCATCGTTTGTGCACACCTCTGCAGAAGCCGCGGAACTGGACATCGTAATGCAGTTAGTAGCGTAGGAAATTCAATAGTTTACTTTCAAAGTGCAGTGTACCCGTAGATGAGAGGCGAAAGGAATCCATCCGTTGTCACGCAGTTCCGCGAGCTTCGCCGCGAGGCCGAGAGGAGGCAGCACAGTCACATCATCAGAACGTTTCTGAGCATTTCGCCGCAAGGGGAGCTCCAACGCAGCAGCCAATAGGAAGGCGCCGCTGGCGGATGGTCTAAAGAGGCCCGCCGACAGCACGCGCTCGCCATAGAACGGCAGTGCCAACGAAGCGCGGATTTCGCTTTCGTGACTGCAGAGGGCATAGGAAGAACGCCCACGTCGTCTCGCTAAACAATTGGTAGTCGGCACTTCAGTTTCTTCTCTTCCTCCACTTTTTCACGAAGCGTATATTGCGCAACAGATGTAGCATACTGTTATGCCAGCGAGTCCCCGTCAAACGTCCGTGCCTCGGAAAAAGGCAATCTGGGTCAAAGCCAGCCCGCAGTCCGCCTGACGCGAACATCTCAACGGCGTGAACACGCGCGGCGCCTCTCTCGCCCACGTGCATTGAGTCAGCGGCGCACGTGACAGCGAGCCGGCGTTCTCGTGTCTGGTGGTCTGACGCATGGCGCGGCAACCCCATTGGAAGAATCTGCGCTGACGACCAGCGGCGCTTCTGATTGGACATTTTGGTTGGACCCGGTGTAAATAAAAGAAGCCCTGCGGCGTGTCGCGATCGGCGTTCCTATGAGCGAGGAGACCCCGTGTCGGAGTGCCGACATGTGTGTGAGTCAGCGGTCTTAGGCGAAAGGCTGACCTATGTGTTAGAGAGGAGAGCTCGGCTCTTCGAGTCTCTGTCGGCCCCAGTGCCGAAATTGTAACGCCTCTGTAAATATGCTGTACATAAACCTTGTTTAACTCACCGTCGTCTCGTCCGCTCGTCTTATCAGCTCTGCGCAGAAGCAGTCGCGAGCTGATAAACATACGCTACCAAACGGCTGGTGACCTTCCCGGCGGAGTTGAAAGCAGTGGCGCCTCCGGGGCCGTGTTGGCGTCGCCGTCTTTCTCAACAGTGGTGGCTTCGGCGGGATCGGTCCGTCGTTCGCAACAGTGGTGGCAGCGGTGGGATCGGTCCGTCGTTCGCAACAGTGGTTGGCAGCTGCGGGATCGGCCGGCGTCAGCGACATCGATGCGGTGAGTGCCTGATGTTTTCCCCTCAGTTCACCAGACTACTCTAGCTCAGGTTGTAGTAGTTTAGAGAAGGGCTGTGTGAAGCATTGAAGTGAGCTTTGATCGTTTCAAGCCAAGTCGAAGCGCTTTGAAACCAAAGTTAATGCGGAGGGGGTAAACACGGGAGTGTGAAAAATTGCTTGCGCGTCTTGCTAGTAGGCTTATAGTGGGTACGGCAAGTAGATTCTTAACAGGGGCAAACAGCAAGAGGCTAGTGTGAACGATGGAGAACCTTAAAGTGAAGGAACTCATCGAAATTTGTGAGGAACTCGGCATTACTTTGGGCCGTGCGAAACGAAAGCAAGCGATCCTTGAGATCATGAAGGATGAGGGAGTGTCGGCTGAGGAAGTCGATGAGGCCTGGGTGGATATCAAAGCACGCCGTGAGGAGGCTGAAAGGCGAGAAGTAGAAGCTCGCGAACGTGAGGAGGCTGAAAGGCGCGAAGCTCGCGAACGTGAAGAAAGGCGCGAAGCTCGCGAACGTGAAGAAAGGCGAGAAGCTCGCGAACGTGAAGAGGCTGAAAGGCGAGAAGCTCGCGAACGTGAAGAAGCTGAAAGGCGCGAACGTCGCGAGCGCGAGGAGGCCGAGAGACAGGAGCGCCTCGAGATGAAACGAATAGAATTGGCAATCCTACAGTGTTCGCAGGCGCCTAGCGCAGCTTCTCCGACGATTCAGGTCAGCGGTATTAGAATTCGGGATCAACTGCCACCGTTCGTAGTAGGCGAGGACATGGCGAAGTATCTCGTCAAGTTTGAACACGTCTGTGAGCGAAATGCTTTGGAGCAGTCTCTTTGGGCGCGGAACCTGCTAGCTCTTCTTCCCGGCGAAGTGTCCGACGCGATAACTTGCTTGTCGAGGGAAGCGTTTGAGAGCTATGACGAGGTTAAGGAAGTGCTCTTGAGACGTTACAAGTTGTCACCCGAGGCTTTCAGGCAAAGGTTCCGGTATGCTGAAAAGGGGAATGAGTCACACGTTGACTTCGCGTTTCGTCTTAAAGCCGATTTAATTGAATGGCTCAAGGGCGAAGGTGTTTATGACGACCGCGATAAAGTGGTGGAATGCGTTGCATTGGAGCAATTCTACCGCTGCATCGAGGATAATGTCAGGCTTTGGCTGCAGGACAGACTTGGTGAAGTACAGCTAAACAAGGCAGCAGAGTTAGCTGAGGAGTATTATACTCGTCGAAAGTTGCACAGCAGGGCAGTGCGCGTTGAAAAGAATGAGAGAAAAGAGGGCTTTTCAAAGAAACCTGATCAACGGAGACCCGCTCCGCACCGTAATTTCAAGAAGGACCCGTCTCTTACGAAGGACAGTGTGGGGGAAGGGCAAACAGAAGCAGAGAAGTCGAGTGAGGTTTCTACCACACAAGCATTTGAATCGGAAAACAAACGGAAGCCGCTAATCTGCTACAACTGCAAAAAGGAAGGACACAACGCGAGAAACTGTCAGGAAAAGTTTGTCTTCGCAACAATCCGAGAATCAGAAAAAAACATGCGCTTGTTGGAGCCGTATCTCCAAGAAATTAGGGTCAATGAGAAAACGTGCCGAGCACTTAGAGACTCAGCGGCAACCATGGACGTTGTCCATCCTTCATTGGTGTCTCCGGATGACTTCACAGGAGAATGCGCGTGGATCAGGCAAGTCGCCGAGGTGCAGAGTGTTCGCTTACCAATCGCCACGGTTGTCATTGAAGGCCCGTTCGGTAAGCTTCGCACCGAAGCAGCTGTGTCTGCCGCGCTAAATGATCGTTTTCCATATCTTTTCTCCAACAACTCAGAGCAGCTTCTCAAAGAGCAGGGCAAATCGTTCTTCCCCAACTTAGCGTGCATGGCCCTCACGCGATCGCAAGCGCGAAAGCTTTCGCAGGAGCTTGATCTGGTTCAATGCGGTGAACGCTCAAGTGACCTTGTCGGCGGGTCGACGGAACCTCAGAGAGGAAATTTTCCGCGTGAGTCATGTGAGCAGTCACGCGAGCGGCCCGTCGCGGAAGCGGCCGGCGCGGTATGCGTTGGGGGAGACGACATGGCGCCATTGAATCAGAGCGAGGTGGCTGCAACGCTCTCGCCTGTAGCGGAAAGTTGGAGCGAGCTGCCGAGAGTTGATCGAGAGACGCTCATTCGGGAGCAGCGTGAGGATCTCTCGATTGAAGCGCTAGTGGAAAGCCAGGTTGAAACGCTAGTGGAAAGCCAGATTGAAGCGCTAGTGGAAAGCCAAATTGAAGCGCGAGTGGAAAGCCAGAAAAACACGGCAAAAGTGCTGTCGAAGGAGCACTACGAGGAATCGGTGAAGAAGCGTGCTTTTGAAGTAGGGAGTCAGGTAATGCTGCTGCAGCCGTTCAAAAAGAACAGGCTTGATGTTGATTGGGAAGGGCCCGCCAAAGTATTATCGAAGCCTTGCGATACAACTTATGAGGTGCAAGTAGGAAGGCGGCAGAACAAAATTTACAACTTGATGAAACCCAATGTTCAACATCAAGCGGTCGTAAATCAGCTGTTGAAGGCTTCAGAGGAAGAGGAAGCAGAAAATTTGAGTTCTAGTGAGGTGATCGAAGGGGGATCGAAAGTAATCCGGGAGCAGATAAACCTAGAACCTAGCTTAAGTGAAGGAGGACCTGAGAAAGAGGACCTGAGAAAGATTGTTTCCGAGTTTGGGTATGTGTTGTCGGACCGTCCCGGAGACACGACGGTGATCGAACACGATATCGAGCTAAGCGGTGAGGAGTCAATCAGTAGAAAGCCGTATCGTTGTTCCCCTGTGCAACGTCGAAAGTGTGAGCCGCTCTTGGTGCCGCATAGGTATCGTCGCCTAAAAGTGGCCGGTTACTGAAGTGGAGCATGTTGCTCCACAGCGCAACTTTGACGTTCGCTATCAAAAAAAAAATAAAGGAAAGGTAAACGCTAATGCAGGTGCATTGAGCAGTGCGTTCCAGCTAGTAACTTCTCAACCTTTCGGTTTCTGGCTGGCGATTCGGGGCAAAAATTTTGACCTCATCACGACCTTAGCTGAGCGCTCTCGTTTAGAGTGATCTCAAGGGGCCAACTTTATGTGGTATTCTAATCCGTTACGTTGTTGTACGTGGGGAAAAAATTGAGTTGTCATTTTAAGGGTCTTTTGTCCCACATGTGCCTCTTGATGTAGAGGGAACAAAATTCCGATAGACACGTAGATAGGTATATGTTGTACTATACTTTGTCTGGTGTTCTGTTGGGTGACCGAGGGCACTTGCTTGTGTCGTGTGTTGTCTGTTGTCGATCCGTTCTTGGCAAGTTGCAGAACCATCGACAAGTGCTGAAACCGAAGATGGTCAGAAGAGACGAGTGAAGCTGGTCGACAAGTTGTGGCGACAAGCCAGTGGAGCTGGGATCCGTCGTCAAAAATGGGACGTGTTCCCGGAACAGTCTGGAGCTGTATTCTCCCCATGGCCCTGGAGGCGAACCTGGAGAAACCTGGCGAACGAGCGCACCTGACATCCGAGCCCCGTGGAAGCAGCTCGTCTTTCCGGTGCATTGTCTGGCGGCGGGGGTGCTGTTATGCCAGCGAGTCCCCGTCAAACATCCGTGCCTCGGAAAAAGGCAATCTGGGTCAAAGCCAGCCCGCAGTCCGCCTGACGCGAACATCTCAACGGCGTGAACACGCGCGGCGCCTCTCTCGCCCACGTGCATTGAGTCAGCGGCGCACGTGACAGCGAGCCGGCGTTCTCGTGTCTGGTGGTCTGACGCATGGCGCGGCAACCCCATTGGAAGAATCTGCGCTGACGACCAGCGGCGCTTCTGATTGGACATTTTGGTTGGACCCGGTGTAAATAAAAGAAGCCCTGCGGCGCGTCGCGATCGGCGTTCCTATGAGCGAGGAGACCCCGTGTCGGAGTGCCGACATGTGTGTGAGTCAGCGGTCTTAGGCGAAAGGCTGACCTATGTGTTAGAGAGGAGAGCTCGGCTCTTCGAGTCTCTGTCGGCCCCAGTGCCGAAATTGTAACGCCTCTGTAATTATGCTGTACATAAACCTTGTTTAACTCACCGTCGTCTCGTCCGCTCGTCTTATCAGCTCTGCGCAGAAGCAGTCGCGAGCTGATAAACATACGCTACCAAACGGCTGGTGACCTTCCCGGCGGAGTTGAAAGCAGTGGCGCCTCCGGGGCCGTGTTGGCGTCGCCGTCTTTCTCAACAGTGGTGGCTTCGGCGGGATCGGTCCGTCGTTCTCAACAATACCGAAACAATCTGGACAGCCAAAATAAAAAAATTGCCCGCAGCTTCCCTCGGGGGAACACTGAGGAGGATGTGGACCATATAATTGGTTAACGGGGTGTTAAAGTGCGACTTACTTGGGTCGATGGCTAAATTGGTTAACGTGGTTGTAGGAGGGGGTGTTAAATGAGTGAACACGTACACACGTATGCGAAAGGGCGGCGCTGGTCGAAGGGACGTCGATCATTGTGTTTGTGGATTCGTTGGAATTCATTTCACCGCGACCTTGGACGTCCACGCGCCGTACAAACCAACCGACGAGCGGCAACTGAGCGAGCGAGCGCCGACCTTGAGTATATATACAGCTCGACAGCGCATGCACTGTCAGCTGTTGAATGTTCTCGAAGCGCGACGCCACATGCGCGTCCACTGGAGAATCAGGAGAATTGTAGATGTCGAACGCGGTGTGTAGAGGAGGAAGGGTGCACAGATGGTGGAGGAGTGAAGCGCGCGCGGTGTGTAGAGGAGGAAGGGATGCACAGATGGTGGAAGAGTGGGCGACGGCGCGACGGCGCATGCGCGCGCGTCAGCTGTCGAATGTTCGAGAAGCGGTGCGGACGGCGCGGACGGCGCGGACGGCGCACTACAAGGCGCGAGTATAAGATGCTCCGCATCTAAAAGTCGTTGCCGTACAACTACATTCATTGCTCAACCTTACTGTAGGAGAACAGGACACAGACGCCAAACGCAAGAACGTAAGAAAAACCCTCAAGTGACAGCCAGTGAAACACAAGGGGAAAGCCAGCATCAAATCGTGCGGGCGATTTAAAAAGAAAGACTGATGCGAAAACAGAAACACAGGAACGCGACGTGCATTGCACTTTCCCAGCATTCACCTTGAGTGGAGCTGTTATCACTCGTGCGTTTATAACGGTGCATGAAACTAGCCTTCGCGGTAAGCGAGGCCTGCTTTCGAAATACCGAATCACAATTTGCTAACGCAGCCTAATTTGTGTTTCTCTTTACCGTCCCTTCGAGGAACAATCCCAGCTGGCCTTACTTCCATCCTCTCAAGAAACATCGCGCATGGCATTATCCCATCCAGCGTCCGCATCGGTTCGAGAATCGACACAAGAGCGTACGCGGAGCAAAGAGAACGGGCGTCGCGACAAGAAGGCGAAGGGAAGGGGAGCAATATTCTAAGCGAGAGACCGTGTGTTCATTATACGGGGACAAGGAGAACGATTTTCCTTCGCATCGAGAAGGAAGAAAAGGGTGAGAGAGAGGATGAAAATGAGAGCAAGGAGAACGCCTGGACGGTAAGAAGGAAGATAAACGAGTCGAAACAGCGGACGCAAAGTGGTGCGGCAACGAGGGAACAGAAAAACGAAAAAAAAGGGGGGAAATGGGGAGGAAAAGTACAAAGAGAGCGCGAAATCGAAGCAAGCAAGTCGGAGCCAGGAAAGCGTGTCCTAATGGGGTCCACAGCCGGCAGACACGGGCGCGCGCTTACATGAGCTATAAGACTCAAATGGGCAGAGGCGTCAGGAGGCAGCGAGAGAACGGGAGGAGGAAGAGGAAGAAGAAAATTGGGAAAGCCAAGCGAGTAGGGAAGAAAGGGAGGGAACGAACAAGGGAAGCGAAACCGGTGCAACACGGGAAGCAAGAGCGTCACGCGAGAACCGAGCCTGTAGCCGTACGCAGCGTCTGCAGCGAGAGAACAAAAATTGGGAAAACGCGATTAGAGTATACTAGGGACAAAAGGGGAAAATCGAGGGAATCGAGGGGGTGGAGAGACACCGAGGAGGCATGCCGCGTGTTGTGCACGCACGCTGTTGCTGATGGAAACAACAGCTCGACGACGAAGGAAAATGCGAGAAAGCGGGAACGCTGGGAGAGAGAGGGGGGGGATACTACTGAAAGCAACGCGACAGTGTGAAAGAGGGGAAATGGGGAAAGACGGCGTGGAATACACGAGGAGGTGTCGTCGGGATGGCTAGGAAGGCACTTGTCCTTCCAGTACTGGTCACGAAAAAAGTGGGAAA